>NW_004949113.1:1423435-1432149 GCF_000317375.1 Microtus ochrogaster
TCTGCTGCCCTCCTACGAGGTGAGCCCTCCTGCGGGCAGGGACCACCGTAGTCCATCATCTCACCCAGTCTGCAGCTCTGCACCAGGATCCCAATAGGTGGACGTTTCTAGTGGAAGCCAAAGCTCATATTCATGTCCTCTCTTTCTCTCCTTCTGCAGTGACTTCGGCTGGATGATTTTTTTTTTAAGACTTGGTTTCTTAGTGTAGCTCTGGCTGTCCTGAAACTCCCTCTCTCTGTAGATCATGCCAGCCTTGAATTCACAGAGATCTACCTGTCCTGCCCTCAAGTGCTAGGATTAAAGGGGTGTTCCAGAAGAATTCAGTTGATTTTATCAATGCCATCAGTCCTAAAGTGACAAACTCACCAGGAATGCAGGTCTGCCTTTTCCTTACTGGTGTGTTCCCATTTTCTCTTGTCCAGCAGGGCACCCGTCCTCACCACCTGTGGTGAACACTGTTCATGGCAAAGTCCTGGGGAAGTATGTCAGTTTAAAAGGATTTGCACAGCCTGTGGCCGTCTTCCTGGGAGTCCCCTTTGCCAAGCCTCCTCTTGGCTCCCTGAGGTTTGCTCCACCACAGCCTGCAGAGCCCTGGAGCTTTGTGAAGAACACCACCTCCTACCCTCCTATGTAAGCCTCTGGGGTAGGCTTCTTTCAAAGTAGAGGGGATGAAGTAAGGTCCTTATTCTCCTGTCTAGACCCTTGGTGTTGCTTGAGAGTGAATGGGTGGGGCTGTATGGGTGAAGAGTGAGGGTGACAGCGAGTTCTCACACCCAGGTCTGCACAGCCACCTAGTCACAGTTGTGCAGTAGTTAGTGTCCCTCAACCAACGTAGGAACCAAGTGGAGAAGCCCACGGAGTCCAGACAGCTCCCTAAATGTCAGTGCAGACAGTATTTGTGTCCTCAGCGAGTTAATTTTGAGGTTTTCCAAGATTCTACTCCTGGCTGCCTCCTTATCATTGTATTCATTTCTTCTAAAAATATTATTTGCTATTTTTTCCATTCTGATTGCAAATAAAAGACATAAATACTGAACACTGAAGTCAGGGGCGAACAAAGAAATAAATGTAAAGAAAGTTAAATATCATGTACAAGTCAGCTACACAGAACTACTGCTAGCATTTGAGGTTGTATTTCCAGTCTTTTGTTTGTGTTTGTCCTTCTTTATACAGGGATTAAAAAGACAGAAAATTTGGATAACATTTATAACATCGACATTATTCTGCACTATAAATGTAGCAATCAGTGTTTAGTGGTTTTATTAACTAGATATTAAACTAGACTTTATACCCCTAATATTTTGTTTGGGTTAAGTTTTTTTAATGTTCTTGACAGTTTAACAACACTGTGATATGTTTGCTGTGACCAAATCATTGCACACAATCATGGGAATTGGGAATAAGTTCAAGAAGTAAGATTTCTAAATCAAAACGTAGTTTGTCTCCAGAAATATCTAAGCTGCACACACTTTTCCAGTGGAAATAGGAAAACTTCCATTCAGTGGAACTTTCTCCAGGTATTGCCTTGCTCAAAAAATGTATATATTGGATAAGCAGCAAAACACTGGAAAAATAAAATAATGCAATGTTGGTTTTCATTTGTGGGTTCTAAACACTAAATGAAGTTGAACCTGACATCCCCTATTGGATGTTCATTTTCTGTTTCTGTGTATTGTGCTTCTTTCTCCCACTGGGTGGGGAAATTATCTAGGATAGAGATGTTTTATAAGCCACCTTTCCTTTTCCATTTCTATCACAGCACAGCTACGGAGGCATGTGATCTGAGCACCTCCAGTTTCTATTTGACAAACCGGAAGCCAGACACCATCTGGGAAACAGGATAGTGGACACTTGGGGCTGATGAGCATCTTGAGTGACTTCCTGCTCAAGGCGATGTTTTTCAGGGCCTGGAACTCCACAGAACTCAATTATTGCTACCAACTCCACTCCACACTAGACTGTGGGACCCTTGATCAGGGCAGCCCACAATGGTTATTGCCGGGAAAGGAAGATGAAAGAACCTTTAGCAGGCCAGATGGTGAGGTGCTTAGAGACAGCACTCACTTCACCTGGCCATGCAGGCTAAAGCCAGAGCAAGCAATTTAGCCAAGATTGCCCAGTATATCAGCGGTAGAGACAGAACCAGAAGGATGTCTTCCTGTGGTGTCCCCTAAAGATAGCTTCCCTGACTTGTAACAGGCTGTCTGTCACTGCAAGTCATTTTCCTGTTTTATGAAAGATATCCAAAAAAAGAGTATGTTTACCTACATTGTCATCTCACAACCCAGTGAGCAAACTTTGTCCAGATAGTGCAGGGAGCGTCACTGTCTAGGGCGGTCAGCATCTGAGTGTCTCTCTTCATGGTCCACCTCAAAGGCTCCAGGAAGGGAGAGATACAAAATGCTGCTTCTGCAGTCTTGGGAGAATCTAGCATCTCAGAAGACCCACCAGGAACCTATTAAAGACTCTCTTATCCCTGACAATGACTCCAGTCTCATGTGAATAACTTCAGTTATATGCTCAAAACTCCAAGTACAAGGTCAACTCTGGGGTAATATGTCCAAACTTCAATCTAGTGGAACCTCAGATATTCTCTCTCCCCTCCCAGGTGCTCCCAAGATGCAGTTGGAGGACAGGTGCTCTCAGAACTTTTCACCAACAGAAAGGAGAACATCCCTCTACACTTTTCTGAAGACTGTCTCTATCTGAATATATACACGCCTGCTGACTTGACAAAGAACAGCCAGCTGCCAGTAAGTGTGGGGACCACTGGACCAGAGAGCTGAGTTCCAGCTTCCAGCTCTTCTAGGCAACCAGAAAGGGATGATGGCAGCTGATAGCAGTAGTTCACAGGCCAGGGCTGATTCCAGAACCAAAGTTTTCTTTTTCACAATGTGACCTCGGATTTTACCAGTGACATTAGATTTCGGTGGAGATCACGGTACATTTGGAATGTACATCTTCAATTTCCAAGTTTTCTTACACAAATAGAAGGAAAAGAATGTTTGTTTTCATTATTAGGTTAGACTCTGATCCCCAAAAAGACTAAGAGATCGTTCTTTAAGAGGGGAAATTGAAAAGGACTCTCAGGAAATTCAGCAACCTAAATCTCTCTGTGGTTAGAGAAACTGAGGCTGTGGGAGAGAAGGGAGTGTGTCACCTTTATTCTCAGGCCATGTGTGATCTGCCCATCATACCTGTGCTTCTAGACAGGGTCTGGGAGGGAGGGCATATGACACATTTATTTTCAGGCAATGTGTGACAAATGTAAAAACTTCCGTTGCCAGGTAATGGCTTTCACTGTCCCATGAGGGAATGAGAAATGAGACCACTGAGCCAATCCCATCAGCCCTTTCTCTCACATAGGCAGCACCTGTGTAGCTCATTTCCTTGTCTAGCCATCTTTGGCATGGTCTGATGACCAAGTGGGTCATTTCACATGGAAACACAGTGCCAGAGATGGGATAGGCTGCCAGGCGCAGATCACAGGGTTGGGGGTGGGTGGGCATCTGATGTCTGGAGATGGAAAGGAAGGTGGCCCTTTGGTTGTAAAAGGGCAACAACCAACAAATTTCCCAGAAGCCCTTTGGTGTGGAGCCCTGGCATGGGGGATAATTTATGTGTTAAAATTAAGTACTACATGTGCTCAGCAGTCATGGGGAGATGAGAATAAACCCTAGTCTCACACATCCCCATCTTCTACAGCGCACTGAGTAGCCCCAAACACGGTGGTCGGACATGGGGTTAGTGAAAGGAGAAACTCAAGCCCTGTGTTTCAGGACCTTGCCCTCGGGTCTGCAGTGACATCATACCCTCTTCAGCACATCATTGTCCACCGTCCTTTGGCTCAGCCTTCACTCTTAGATGGTATTGACTCAGCCTCTCCTGAGGTGGCAGGGATGCCCAGGGGAGGAGACAGGCTTGAGGGCACCATGACAGAAGATGTCCTGGGAGATCCTCCAGCTGTGGACATGGGTTTTAGAGCCACAGGATCTGTGCTTCTCAGAGGATGAGAGAGCAGAGCTGTTTCTAACCTCAGCCTGTTTCCTCACATGGGAACTGTCCTGTGAGAGCTCAATGACTCAAAAGCTGCACCTCCTGAGTGTTCACAGCCGTGCTGACACACTAGGCAGCCCTGCAGGACAGTCTGGGTCCTGGCTCACCGAGAGCTCACTGCACTGCAGCCATGAGCAGGGGCTGGGCAACTCGGCATCCAGGGGTTGGGGCCAGGTGGAAGCTTTGCCTCTACCTATGTTTTCTGTGATCTCTCGGCAAAGAGGAACACTTCTTAGCTGTCACATAGGAAAATACTTTCCCTGCCTTGTGACTAAGTTATTTCTAGTGCATAGAACAATTCTGGATCTGTGTGCTAATTTTGGTTTTCATTACCATTATCTGGATATTATTTTCATGCTCTTATTTCTTCCCTTACTGATGTATTCTTTAAATAAAAAATATGAATTATACCTCCTCTTAACCTCAAGTCTATTAGAGGGGCTGGTATATAGTCGGCACAGAGATAATGCTAAAGAAGACTTTCTGAAGAAAGCAAGTATGAAATGGGATTGGCAGGGTAGGGGGACTTGGGTGTGCATAAAGAGGCACATTAGGAAGGAGTGCCATAGGATAGTATGTGTCTCACCAGAAAAATCACTTACCTGTGGGAAAGTCTAGTACAGCACCAAGGAGTTACCTGGGATGAGATGAAGCAGAAATACAAAAGCTGACACTTTCATCTTCACTGAGGCATAGAGCGATAAGACCTCATTGAGGGTGAGGGAATCATATTTACCTTTGAGCTGTTCCCATAATGATGCTCTTAGTTGGAGAATCTTGTGAGCGTTTGAGAAATGAGAAATACAGGGAGTACTGAGTTACATTACATTCTGGGCAGGAGCTGAGAGAATTTGAAATAGAGAGATACATGTTATAGCCTTGCTGGGGCATTGCTGTCGTTTGCATGACAGCCACAGTGAGCAAAACAGAGGTTGATGACCAAACCAAACAACATTCACTGTGTTCCCAAGTCTGCTACCTATGTACCCGACTCCCCAGCAGCACTGAAAGCGGGCTCTCTGCACTGAAGCTATGGACTGCAAACTTGGTTATGCTCTTGTCCAGGTGATGGTGTGGATCCACGGAGGCGCACTGGTAGTGGGTGGGGCATCCACCTATGATGGACTGGCCCTCTCTGCCCACGAAAATGTGGTGGTGGTGGCCATTCAGTACCGCCTTGGCATTTGGGGATTCTTCAGGTAAGATACTGTACTTTTTAGTCTACACATTAGCCATTCCATTGACTATTTCCTGTTAATAACACAAAATACTCGAAGCGAGTTAATTACAGAGAAGTTTTATTTAACACAAGCTTTGAGGGGCTGAAAATGGAATATTGGCTAGCTTCATCAACCAACCTACTGTTGATGGCCCTTAGATGAAAAATAAAGCATTGTAGAAGAACAGAATGTTCATGAAAAGACCACATGACGAGGTGGAAAGCCAGGGGTAGGGGAGATCTGGTTATTTCAAAAAAATTTAAAGATGTGTTCATTTTTATTTCACACATATGCGTGTTTTGCCTACATGTATGTTTGTAAACCAAGTAAGCTATGCCTACAGAGGCCAGAAGAGGGCTTCAGATCCCTGGAACTGGAGTTATGGTTGATTATGAGATGCCACTGTGTGCTGGGAATTGACACTGGATACTTGACAGAAGTAGCAATTGCTGTTATGCACTGAGCCATTGCTCTAGTCCAGATCTTGCTATTTTTATCACAAAGTTCCTTTGATGAACTAGGTCCCATGAGTTCTCTACAGATCCCTCTTAAAGTTGTGCCCTATGTGACATAATCACCTTGTCTTGATCTTATCAATCACGTGTTCTTTCATAGATAAATAATTCCATATTACAGTAGAGACCAGAATCCTAGCAGTGAACCTACTGGCGAACAGCTCTTCTCCATGCCATAGCAACCACTGTGACCTCTGCTGCCACTCTAATCAGAGCTCTGGATCTGTGCAGTGACTGCAACCTCTGCTGCCACTCTAATCAAACTCTGGGTCTGTACAGCCACTGTGACCCTCTCCTGCAACTCTAATCAGAGCTCTGGGTCTCTGCAGCCATCGCGACCCTCTGCTGCAACTCTAAGCAAAGCTCTGGGTCTGTGCAGCCACTGCAACCCTCTGTTGCTTCTCTAATCAATGCTCTGAATCTGTGCAACCCCTGCAACCTCTGCTGCAACTCTGATCAATGCTCTGGGTCTATGCAGCCACTGTAACCTTTGCTGCAACTCTAATCAAACTCTGGGTCTGTGCAGCCACCGTGACCTTCTCCTGCAACTCTAATCAAAGTTCTGAGTCTGTACAGTGACTGTGACTCTCTGCCACAACTTTAACCAAAGTTCTGGGTCTCTGCAGCCATTGCAACCCTCTGTTGCAATCTAATCAAAGCTCTGCTTCTGTGGCAGGGATAATTATTAGAATAATTTATTATTATATACCTGCCATTTTAATATGACAGTCATTTTTCTTGGAGTGTTCTCTGAGACAGGAAGGCCTGTGCTGTCTCTTAGCAGTGTGTCCATGTCCCTTACAATGACACAAAAGCACTTTCCAAGACTCACAGCAGCCATGTCTACACTATTGTCCCCAACCCTGGAATCTTTGCTCCTGCTGCTTCTTCTAAGTCTAACTCCACTCCTTGGACAGTACCAAGGCTTCTGTCCTCATTTTATTCAGGTCTCCACCCAACCCAGTGTCTCAAAGAGGCCTTTCCCAGTGAAAAGAAATAAAACATGAGCTTCTCAGGCCCACACCTGCCATGGTGTTTGCCTGGTTTTCTTTTTCTATCTGGAATCATTCTCTCTTCAGCTACCAGTTCGTGGTCTGCAGTGTTAGCTGAAAGTACTTAGAGATTTGAGGTTTCTTCCCAGCTGTGCTCTAGCTCAGAGCAGTGCTGGATGCATGCTGGTCCCTTGGTACAGAGCTGCTGGAAGATAAGCATAGAGCCCCACATAGAGCAGTGTTGTAAAGTGAGATCCAGTTAGACTTCTGTGTCAGGACTGAAGTATGTAGTCCCCAGCCCATTTGAGGTATTGAGATCCTTGTGAGCTTTGCCATGACATCTCTGCCTAAACACTAATCTGTTCCCTTGCAGCACAGGAGATGAACACAGCCAGGGCAACTGGGGTCACTTGGACCAGGTGGCTGCACTACGCTGGGTCCAGGACAACATTGCCAAGTTTGGGGGCAATCCAGGCTCTGTAACCATCTTTGGAGGGTCAGCAGGAGGTTTCAGTGTCTCTGCTCTTGTAAGTGTCCCTGGGTTTATATGTCTGCACCTCCTGAAAACCATTCACTGTCCAATCCAGGCATGAGCATCTTGGCTTACAAAATTGTACTCAGAGCACATCATCAGATGGCAGAGACCTAAGGTCCAATGGCCCTTTACCTGGGGAAGCTCAAGCATAGACTCAAGAACTTTCAGTTTCTACACACACACATATACACACACACGCATGCACATACACACGCACGCATGCACACACACACACACACGCACACACACGCACACACACACACACTTGCTTAGTTTCATATACAGGGACTCAAGAACTTTCAGTTTCTACACACACACATATACACACACACGCATGCACATACACACGCACGCATGCACACACACACACACACGCACACACACGCACACACACACACACTTGCTTAGTTTCATATACAGGGACTCAAGAACTTTCAGTTTCTACATACTCACACACTCACACACATAACTTTTTCTGGAATGTAATGATGGTAAAAAGTACAAATAGGAGTGTGAGTTCCAGCATGAGTTAGATCAGGTGTCCTTGTTTGGGAACTACTCCCAAAGAAAACTTAAGGTCCAAAGATAGAGTGAAGCTTCCCTTGAGGTCTGACAACTTTGCATATCCAAGAGGGAGGCAGCCAACGGTGAAGAACCTAGATGTCCTGGGGAAGTAGGTGTGAGAATGGGGGATAGGTAGAATGGGGAAGGTGCAACAGAGACATGGGTCACAGGTACAGACAGGGGATGTGAAGCATCCTGGTGTGTGAGACTGAGCCAGAGTGATAGCTAGAGAATATACAGAATGTTCTGTGAGCTGTAACAAACTGCCTTGGAGCTGAGTAGAAAGTTAATATTAATGTATTTTCTCTATTTTTCAAACACATAGTGTTTTCATACTCAGAAGGGGAAATGCATAAGCAAAGAAAAGAGAGAATACAGATTAACGCAAAGAAGAATGTTGTTGATCTCCCTGCTACCTAGGGATTATTACTGTACTGTTTTTATTTTTATTTCTCTAATCTTAACCCACAATTTTATTTAGCTGTCTGTATTATCTATCTGACTTCTTCCATACATGCATAATCTCTCTTTTTCTATTTCATGTATAATCGCTCTCCCTTTTTCTTTTCCTTTGAAATATATATCTACACTTGGTCTTTCATTATTTTACCCTAAATAAATTTTAATATGTAATACAACATAAACATTTTCCTACCTGTAAAATGTTTCTTCAGTAATACCTTTTATAATTGCATAGTATTTCATGGTAAAAATAAATTCTTTTTTTTTTTGGTGTAACTTTTTTTTTATTTTTTATTTATTTTTTATTTTTTTTATTGAGAAAAGGAAAAAAAAACAAGTTTCCACCTCCTCCCAGCCTCCTATTTCCCTC
>NW_004949113.1:1437690-1461278 GCF_000317375.1 Microtus ochrogaster
TTATGGATCTTCTTTTACCGGATCAGGTCTCCTTGCCTACCCAACACTGGCTCTCCCCAATGTTGGCTCTCCCCAAAGCTGGGTCTCCTGGCACCGAGAGATCAGGCCTCCGTGCTGGTTGGGCAGGTCGCAAACAAGGTGCCTACCCTGTTTGTTGCAGGCAGGCTATAGGAACAAAGGCACTCCCTCCCGCTTGAGTGCCCCAAGGATTCGGACCCAGTGCCCAGACAGGCTGGGCTGGTTGATGTTATGTGCCTAAAGAGGGCGGTGGGGCCGAAGTGGGGAGGGTTCTGCCCAAGAAGGCTTGGGGGCCAAGGAACCTCTGAGCTCCCCGTCCCAGGCTGGTGCCGCGGGGCCCGAAACTCACCCCAAAGCTAGGTCTCCTGGCGCCGAAGATCAGGCCTCTGTTTTGGATGGGCAGGTCGCAAACAAGGCGCCTACCCTGCTTGTTGCAGGCAGGCTATAGAAACATAAAAAAAGCTAAAAATAAATTCTTACTGCCAAATATTGTAATATTAGGATCTCGAGTTGTTTCCAAGTTTTACTATGACAAAGAATAAGCACTTTAAAATTTTTTGCAGGCCTCCACGATCTTATTCTCAAGATATATTCTGACAAGTAGGAATGACAGGACAGGCTCTGTGGCAGAGTTAACAAGCCGTCTTTCCAGTTGCCCTCTTGAGCACCTGCCACATGATTCTTGCTCCGTCTCTTACTCTGGTCTCTTTTCTATCCCACTGATGTTCTCTTGGGGATGTCAAACCAAAGAGATGTCAGGGAAGCAGACCAGGAGACATGTCATCTGCCATGTCCACAGAGGAATGGCCAGGGCAGAGGAGCAGCTGGAGGACACATTAAAGAGTAACTGACCACCTTGGTAAGCATATATCCTCCTCCTCTTCTCTCTCCTTCCAGGTGCTGTCTCCTCTGGCCAAGAACCTCTTCCACAGGGCCATTTCCCAGAGTGGTGTGGCCCTCACTGCTGCTCTGTTTACAGAAAAAGTCAAGCCCGTTGCTGAGGTACATATCACTTTGAACAGCATCTGTGCCCTTTGCTTTTCTAGGGTCCTCGGGGATTTTTCTTTCCATGGGGTTCATCTTAAATGCTCAATGGATGCCTGAAGTGATGGGGACTGCTATGACCCCATCTGCACCACACTATGCAGGCTCCAAGGCCCCTTTGTGTGAATAATATTGTGTAGATGCCCTGAGATCCTGCACCTGTCTTAGTCATATCATATACGTCAGATCTCCTTAAAAATAGGCACAGTCATCATCCTCACCTGTGTGGAGAAGCTGAGGCAAAAAGAGATTCTATGACATACCTACAGTCAACTATTTGAGAAGAGAAGGAAGCAATATTTGAAACCTCCATAACAAATGATCTCCTCAGAAGCCCTGAAATCCTGGAGGATTGTGTATATTTTGTGGTGTTAGAGATAAATATATTAATAGGGATAATTGGCAGTAATGAAGATAGTACTTCTGTATCCAAATTTCACTATTCGAGCTAGTATCAGAGGCAACACTCTGTAGGATCACCAACCAGACTTACTGGAGTACTACCTTGGTAGAGTTTCTATTGTTGTGAAAAGACACCATGCTCGTGACAACTCTTATAAAGGAAACATTTCATTGGGGATGGCTTAGAGTTCAGAGGTTTAATCCATTATCATCATGGCCAGAAGCATGATGGCATTCAGGCAGACATGGTGTTGGAAAGGTAGCTGAGAGTTCTATATCTTGACCACAGGCAGCAAAAGGAGACTGTGTGTCCCAGAGTGGGCATAGCTTGAACATCTGAGATCTCAAAAACCACATTTCCACAAAAACGGCCACACATAACTCCAACAAGACAATGCCTCCTAATAATGCCACTCTCTATGGTCCTGTAGGGCACATTTTTATTCAAATGACCACAAGTATATTTTTGAAGCTTGTCTTTAGAATTTGTTTGTGGAACATGAGCATGGTGACTCATGCATATAATACCATTACTTTGAGGAGCAGAGGCAGGAGAATTACTGTCACTTTTAGACAAACCTAATCTATTTAGCAAACTCAAGACCAACCAGAACTGCATGATGTTCTAGATAGATAGATAGATAGATAGATAGATAGATAGATAGATAGATAGAGATAGAAAGATGATAGATAGATACAGATAGATAGATAGATATAGAGAGATAGATAGATACAAAGAAGGAGACATAGATAGAAATGAATATGAGACAGAGTCTATTATATGCATTAGTGGAGGGTATTGCCTTTGACCTCTGCTGTTGGCTGTGATCTTTGGCAGCTGGTTGCTAATCTTTCTGGATGTAAAACGACCACATCAGCTGTTATGGTCCATTGTTTGCGCCAGAAGACAGAGGAAGAACTCATGGAGACCTCACAAAAAATGGTAAGTATATCCATTCTACAGTCCAGTGGCCATCACTCTATATGCTTGACTCTAATCTTCATCTGCTCAGCTGCCCTTTGTCATAGACAAACTGCATGGAACAGTTCCTTGCCTTTCAAATCTGTTGTTCTCAGATCCTCGTTGTGAGTTTCAGTTTCCCTTTCTTATTATTAAATAACTCATATGCTAAAGGTATTCCAATAATAGCATGATAAAAATTTGTATGACAGCCCTCCAAGCATAGGGAAGCTCACTTTTTGAACATTTTTGCTTTTGTGTGTATCTTAGGATCTGCAAGTAAACACCCTCCTGAATTCATGGGGCTTAGAGTATTAAGCATGTTTTTTGGAAGTATGTCATATCACAATATTATTTGATACAGAAACTAATTTATAATTTTCTAGCCCAATTTTCTAGAATTTCTTATTCTGCCTCAATAGGATATTAAGATAGTCATCTATCTCCCCATTTGTTCATCGATTTTCAATCAATTCATCCTTTAGCTCAACCTATATGTTGGTATTCTTTAATCAAAAGTTAGTAATATATTTCTAATTTTTCATTAATTGACTTTTCAGTGTTTTATAATCTATGAACCATTCAGCCAACTTATATCTATATTTTTTCCCAATATTATCCAGTTCTACTTGTATCAACTAGCCTACACATCAACCAATTAAACTACCTATCACCTGCCAAGCCATCATCCATCCATTCATCCAATGTATGTGGAAATAATGCAGACAAAAATGGGACATTGTTCCATCTTACACAGAACTATTCATAGAAATTCAAAGATATGTACTAAGTGAGATAAAAGTGACAGTAAAGAGAGACAATAATTGAATATAATTATAGGGAATAGTTCTTGGAGAAGTGACATTTGAGGACTTATGAGCAATCATGGGAATATTCCATCATAATGAAACAGCAGAACAAACATCTAGAGAAAAAGAGCATGCAAGGTCATAAGAACTACCACCCCGGTTGGGGAGTGCTAATGTAAATAAGCACAGGAATCACCTGAGCTCTTGGCCTCTCTGTCTGGACAATGGACCTTCCAGGTACTCCTGGGCAAACCCTGGCAGGTCTTTCCCTGTTTCTCCATGATTTGAATAAATATGGCCTTGGTTACTTTGGTCATGAAGTTCATAAAAAGAGGAAAAGATGTTCAAAAACTTTAGATAGCTATATTCTAATACTAGAAGAAAGAAAATATTTCAAACATTATCTGTGTGATACAAGAGAACCAAACTATTCAGAAATAGATGTTGACTTAGGAAAACCCAGGGGGCCTAAAATTCAAGGACACCTCAAGATGATCTGAGATCTTAAGGAAGGGCTCCTGTGATTATCCATTGCTCCAGCATATATGCACACATGCTCAAACACATACACAGTGTTCCCTTCACTGATAGAGGCATGTCATACAGTGTAGCAGTCTTCCCAGACACTTCTCCATGGAGGGGATACATAGTAGCTACAGCGTAGTAGTCTTACCAGTTGTTGGCATCTGTATGGCTGTGTCCAAGTTATTAGACTCTTATTCAAAGAATTGAAATGCGGCCCCTGACAGATTTCATAGTAGCAAGAAAGGGAATTTTTCAAAGGTGAAATAGTAATGTAGACCAGGAAGAAATATCATTGTCAAGAGGGACAATGAACCCCATCAGTGAGTGTACTTAAGGGTTCCACAGGATGTTTGGGACTTCCTTTCATGAGAACCAAAAGAAAGAGGTCAGTTGCTAAGAGACACAGTGTGGGTGCTTCCCTGATTTGATTGGTAGGCTTAGACTATGTATGCCATTTGTTACAGTGCATGTCCCATCCCATGAAGCATGTGATTTTTATTATATTCATGCCCAGAATGTTTGAGCACAAGATGACACACAGAAAATTCCTACTAAAAGTTAACTCAAAGGGCACAGTTCATCTTATTGCATATGCACCAAAAACTAGTTCAGGCCCAATCAACCTCTACTTTCTATACCGAGATATATGCTTGAATAGAAGTTTTCCACAAGAGGGCAGGTTTTATAGTGGTTAGGGATAGAAAAGATGCATTCTATTGTTTTGAGTGGTATTGTGTCTGCAGTCAGTTAAATGAAGGTGGGGGTCCTAGGCTGCCAATCAATTGCAGTTATTTTGTTTGATGAGGAGTGTATGCACAAAGTACCTGTAAGTGAGAGCCCTAGGTTGCCATGTGAATGTAGTTAGAAGAGGCATGCATCCATAGCCCAAGCCAAGCAAAGTCACAGGTTGTTAAACTATATCCTATGCTTCTCTGCCTCGGCATTATGACCACAACAATCTTGGTGACCACGGCAGAGAAAAGAGTGAGCTGGAGGAACACCATCAAGCTTGTGGGCATCAGGATTTTCTGGTGCAAGGATTCTAGATTAGAAAAGAAGAATGGTTGTAATGGTATCTTCAGGTAACTGAGCTGTTCTGAATAGAGAATTCAAGATATGGCTGGTTCCAGAGTTTACAAAGACATCATTGAGAATCTGCCTGTCTCTATGTCTCAGCTCTCCGTTCTTTATTATCTTCTATCCAGATAATTATGTCTCTTAATGAAGGAAAAGACAATAGAACTCTAACCTTATATTTTATTTGCTTAGAAACCATCTCTTTCCCAAATGTCGCAATGGATGTGTAGGACTCTCTTGGATGGACACCACCCTATAGCCATTCTTGAATGGCTCTCTACATTCAGGGACATGGTCTTACACACAAATATCTGAAATCTTGAATTGGGAAATGAGGGAGAGAGAAACAACCTGTCCTTCTCATCCATCTCACATCCAACCCCAGCTCTCTTGAGATCACCCACTCCCTACCGTGACTTTCCCATCATTCCACTGTTTTCTTGAGGAAACTTGAGGCAATGTTACCAGAAGGAACAAGTAGGGGAAGAGGGAGAAGAGTAACATAGGCACTGGCAGAAGACATCCTCTCCAGGGCTCCCCCAGTCCTGATTTGGGGTCCAATAGCTTTTCCCGCTTGCTTCTGATGTCCCTCACCATGTTCCACACCATGCTCATTCCCAGATAGCACAGGCAGGGAAGATCTGTGGGTGAGAGAATCCTGGTACCTTGGAGGCACAGTCCAAATGACCAACTTTTGTACAAGGAAGGCTTTTAACACATCTTCTGCTTTTATCTTTATAGAAACTTTTAAAACTGGACTTACTTGGAAACCCAAAAGAGGTAAGGAACTTTTCTTCCCTACAATAACAAATGTTGAGTCTTAACAGTGTCTGGCTCCAAGTAACTGTGAATGCAAAATCTGAGTTGTGATATTACAGTCATTCCTTGTGCACCCTGAGAGGGGAGGGAGGAAGAGCAGAGGTCTGACTGCCAGTGCAGTCTCCTTCTAGTATCAAGGAAACCCCAGCAGTGTGCTCCCTCTCCTCCCTCTTTCCCACCTCTCAGCAGGAGTTGGCATTTAGTGACATTAGCTGTGTGATCTCTACAGTCTTGTTCTGGGCTTTCTTCTGGATTTCCTGAAAACCCTGTAAGGATCAAACGAGACTTAGCCACCCATCCAAATTTTACCATTTTGGAAAGAGATGATTTAACAGCTGGGGCATAGCAGTGGCACAGATGCTGCGCTGTGCCTTTTCTTTTTTTTTTTTTGGATTCTTCCATTCCAGGATCTGGGAGAGAACAATGGAAGGTCAAATAAAATATGGGGTGTGTCAGATTGTAGTCAGACAAAGAGTTAAAGGATAACTTTGGAGATGGCGACAAAGTTAGCTATTAGTTTGATATATCCAGACAACACAAAATGTCTTGATTAGGAAGAAAGCCAGATGTTAGGAAATTTGGAGACAGTGTTGCAGACAGGGGAAGAGCCGCTGCAAAACCTGTTGCATGAAGCCAGAATGCTTGGAGGGGAGGATGTTGAGGGCCTCTATTCACTCTGCTTCCTCATGAGGTTACCAGACCTATTCCTGTGAACACATATTAGAATATATCATCTTCCTTCTGATAAAAACTTGACTTTGCTTAGAGACCCAAAAGAGATAAGGATCTTGGTGTTTTGAATTACAGATGCTGAGTAAAGACAAACACCTTTCCTTCGTGGAACTAGTACTTGAAGACATGATGGAGGAAGGTCATTGGTTAAGTAATAAAGAAACTGCTTGGCCTCATAGGTTAAAACATAGGTAGGAGGAGTAAACAGAACAGAATGCTGGGAGGAAGAGAAAGTGAGCTCAGAGGCCATGCTCCCCTCTCCCGGCCAGACATGATGAGCCAAGCCGCCAAGTCAGACATGCTGAATCTTTCCCGGTAAGACCGGTGCTACACAGTTTATTAGAGATGGGTTGATCGGGATATCAGAATTAGCCAAAAAGGGCTAGAGCTAGTGGGCCAAGCAGTGTTTAAACGAATACAGTTTGTATGTTGTTATTTCTGGTGTAAAGCTAGCCGTGTGGGACAAAAAGCAGCCCCGCAGCACCCACAACAAAGACATTTTTGATTATCATATATTAGAGAGAAAAAGTTCTCTGCCCTCTGACCTCTAACCCTGCCCCAGAGCAGGCTCCAAGCCCAGGCCTTTGTGACCATCATGAATTAGCTCCGAACCTTTCCCCCTGTGGAAATGCTGCCTTTTCTTTACTTATATATAGAGTGTTCTTGTTCCAATCCTGCTTCAGATGGAAAACAACAAGCTCTGAGTGGCCCAGTGTATCTTCCTTCAGATGAGCAGTTCTCCATGGAGCCTTCTGCACCGCCTGGCTTTTCTAAGGCTGCAGCAATTAAGCCCAGGACAGATTTTATTTTGTCAGCCTATTTGATTATGGCTCCATACTTGTGATTATTTTCTTTGAATAGTGAATGAGGTCTCAGTTTAGACATCTTGAGAAAAGAGCTAATGACTTCTAAACACTGGCTTTGTATGCCATAGCACTGAGGTTTGGATTGGTTTAGGTTTTATACATGTAGTCTACCTTGATTAGTCATAGATTATCTGCTTGTGAAGTCACTTGCTAAAATGTACTTGCAATCCCAATTCAACCCTTTTGACACAGCTGGGTCTTTTTTACCACATGTTCTGGGCAGCAAGAAGCTCAAGTCACATCATGCCCAGGTCCCCATCTAAGTCAGATCGAGGCAATAGTTGATCTTCTTGACTCCTCTCCCATATTCAGAAGTGATCTCTTCATGATGTTTGCAATGTGACATCTTGACGGTTATTTACTGTTTATATTAATTTCTCTGATTAAGCTGCTCTTCCAGCATACTGATGAAGAGCTGTCCCATGTCCCCAAGCATGGGTGGACATGAGACACATTCCAGAGAAAACACATGTGGTAGATGAGCTCCCTTCAGCTTTAGTTTGTGAGGTTTTTGGTCTTGAATTCAGTATCAATGAGGCAACATCACTGTGCATCCAAAAGAGAAAACAGAGACTTGCATCCCTTTCAGGAGATGGGGGAGAAGGGATGTCCTTCTGGAGAGCAGTCTTGGGTGTGGTTCAGATTGGGGAGGATGGGAAAGGAAAAGAAGGGCATAGTAGAAAGCAGGACTGTGAGACAGAAAGCAAATGCATACTCACCTGAACTAGGATCAGACACACTTTAAACCTTTCCCCCAAACAGTGCTTTTTTTATAATTGAATTCAATTTTTACCTAATAATTATAAGACAGGAGATTACATAAGGTATCACTAAATAGAAACTGACTCATAAAAGATGAATGATAAAAAAAAAAATTGTGACCAGAGGCTCCCAAGAACTAACTCTCAAACTTCCCTTGGAGAAATGGCTCAACATTTGCTAGTTCAATGCTTTCAGCAACTTTATAAACTTATCTATAATACTTAACCCAAGCTAGCATATAAATGGGTATTTTAGATTCAATATTTAGCCTGACCTTTGACACACATTTTTGTGTAGTATATATTTTGCTTTGGATGAAAATTGGCCTCCTTATCTCCCTACCACCATCATCTGGCCAGTGCCAGCCCCTTAGAGAGTCCTAGACTTAGTCCTCTTAAGGCACTGGTTTTCTGTGGCCATAGACACAGGAGTCTTTGTGCTGGCCAAGCCATTAGAAAGCCAGAGAGGGCATTGGATGTAACAGGGCAGAAACACAACAGAGGCTACCTTTCTGTCTTCTCTAGACCTATCCCTTCCTCCCTACTGTGGTCGATGGAGTGTTCCTACCAAAGACTCCAGAAGAGGTCCTGGCTGAGAAGAGCTTCAACACTGTCCCATACATGGTGGGCATCAACAAGCAAGAGTTTGGCTGGATCCTTCCAATGGTGAGAATGTATAGACCGCGTACATGCACTCCACAGGGGATCGAGCATCTTCCTCCCTGCTCTGATCAAGGGTTATGCACCCAGATTAACTATATTTCAAAGAAACCTAAAATTTTCCAAGTAAATTTGCACTGAGAGTCCCTGGTAAGACCCTTTAGAGTGCCAGTTTACATTACGTGGGGCAGAGGAGCCATCAGTGATTGCAGGCTTTCTAAAAAAAACTACTCAAGAGGGGCTCAGGCTCCTGTATGCCCACCACCAAACTTTCTATTGGCAGTGTGGATCTCTCTCAAGCAGACATTTTAGGGCCCTGGTATCAGCCTGGGATGTGGCTTTCAGTACTTGAAGACACACTAAAGCCAGACCAATGCTCTGAGTACAAACTTGGATGTGGTAAGCACATCCCAGAGTTCTTCAGCTTTCATGCAGACTTCACAGAGCATCACAGGAATGCAGACACACAGACATAATGCTAAGTGTTGTTTCCCCTGCCACCCAACTCTGGGAGTGTGTGGCTTATGCCCAGCATCCCTGAGCCCTTGATTTCTATATGACCACAGTCTAAATGCTCCCTCACTGCCTAAAGGAACATGTGATCTTGATGTGATCAACTCTCTGTGTTGCTTGTATTCATTCATATGTGCTTATGGGTTTTGTTAAATTCATTCCTCAAACCCTTAAACTCCCATGTCTGCCAAGTCCCCCCATATTCTACCTTATTCCATTTAGGTTTGCTTCGTTGGCCTTTTTTTTTTTGCTTTTGTTACTTCTCCATGATTATTAATGCTTAATCATCTGTTTAACAGCTTATGGGGCATCAACTCTCTGAAAACAAACTGGACCAGAAGACAGCCAAATCCCTCTTGTGGCAGTTCTACCCAATACTTGTAAGGCTGTAGGGGATCATGGGAAATAGTGGAGAAAGAAAGAAGGTTGGTGACCTTCTCTAATAGCAGACTAAGTTGATGGTGGAAAACCCAAGTTTAAGCTCCTATGGTTTTGATTTTTTCCACTTTACCGTCCCAGTATACTGAACCCTTACTTGTGACTCTCCCATCAAAATCCCATTGAGTTCAGAATAAGTTTTAGAGGAAAAGGTTTATTTAAAGCCAGCAACACCAAGACCATGGAGAGCATCAGAAACAAAGACCAGTGCAGCTCGGGACTGGAGGCACAAGACTTCCTCATGGAGTTCTTAGGATACAAATCAGATAGGTGGACACCAAGTTAGTTAAAAAATTTGGGGGGGGGGTTTAGGGCTGGATGTGGCACCCTTAATTCCAGCACTCAGGAGGCAGAGGCAGGTAGATCTCTGTGAGTTCGATTCAAGCCTTGTCTCAAAGCAACTTCTAGGACAACCAGAACTGTTTTTAGAGAAAACATGTTTTAAAACACCAAAAAAGAGAATTTTTGTTCTTTGTTTGTTATGACTCATGGGATGATGTTGTTTATAGGTTAATAGATAGTGTAGACTCTGTAAATTTAAAGAAAAATTACTAACTTGCAAATCATATGACCCATATTGTTTTTCATTTCATTTTTTAAGACATGTTAATTCTGAACTTCATTGTGAGGATATAAATGTCTTTTACCCAGAGAACAGGGGAAAACACTAAGAAATTACTTTTCTCTGGAGGATCAGGAGCAAGAAAAAGAAGTCACTTTTTTCTATAGGGACAGCTGAAGATAACGTTCACTGGAGAACAGTTTTTAATCTATGAATTCTCTTAATGCACACGGGTCTCTTCCACCAAAGCCAGTGGGACAGTAATAACATATGACTCGGATACCTGAACCCACAGAATAATTAATTAAAATAATTTTAAAAAAGTTAATCAACAACACTTTTAAAGAGATAGCGAATCTAGATAGTTTGTTTATTCCAGTCTCCTGTGAGCAACACGAGGAGGGTTCGGTGAGCATTAAAGTAGTTTAGAATCATAGAAGCCTTCTTAACTGACTGCAGAAGTCCTAATTCTCACCAGGTTGGATGGTCACTTTCTGATTCATTTCAGAAAATTCCTGAGAATCTGATTCAAGTGGCTGCTGATAAGTATTTAGAATGGACAGACGACCCTGCCAAAAAGAAAAACATGTTCCTAGACATATTTGCAGATGTGATATTCAACATCCCATCAGTGATGGTGTCTCGTGGCCACAGAGGTGAGTTCCAGGTGTTGGATGGGGGGTGGATATAAGTTCACCTGCTAGGTCTCTGGCTTGCCCACCTCTTGATATAGATAGCAATGAAATCCGTTGAGACCAAGACTCAAAGTTGATTCCATATGACCTGCAAGGTTGTTTTGCTTTTTCTACTAGTAAGGATCTATGAGAAAAGGGTGCACATGCAGTTTAATTTAGAAAAGAATCCCAGAAAACACCATTGGGAGGTAAGAAAGTGACGCAGAGAAAAGATGGCCGCTAATCTGGAGAGCTGCCTAGCATGTGTCTGTCTTAGCTACAACTGCAGAACTTTAGGGAACAAGGAACATCTTAGGGCTTTCTTTTCCGAGAGTCAAGGGAGCCGTGCGTTAACCCACCAGGAGCCACATCACATCAACTGAACGCTTCTCTAAGATATTGTTAGCCTTGTGGCACCTTTATCTACTGTGAGCATGAACAGAGCTGTGTCTAACAACCAGGATGGGAAAGGGGAGCAAGAGTTAATGGTGCTGCACGTGGCTGCCAGGCTAGCCTGCCCTAGAACAAGGGCTACAGTTAAGTAACTTTCAGAGTAACTTTGCTCAGTGCTGTAACAGAGAGCCTGACACACACCACCTAAGAAACAAAGGTCTGCTTTAGCTTAGAGTCTCTGAGGTTTCAGTCTGTGATGTCAGGAGAGTATGAAGGAGCTTGTGACATCATAGGGACAAGGATGCAATAAAACCATGTAGAGTAGCAACAGAAATTGTCTAAGGTATACAATAGCCACCAGGTCCTTGTCACCTGGAAACGCCTTTCAAAAACAGGCTCCACCTTCCATAATTCTGCCACCTCTCAGGGCTGTGTTAGAATTTTGAATTGGTCAATTGATTAAATCATTTAGTAGATCAGAGCCCTCATGATATAACTGTTTCTATAAATGACTTCACAAATAAACCCAAAGATGTCCCTGACAAATCAAGGTATATCTTAGTTTAACCGAAGTGACAGTTGAGAATAACCATTAAATGGCACCAGCAGTTTCTGTTGCAGATGCTTTCTTTCTGAAGGTATGGTGGCAAGTGGAACTAGAATGCCACTATGGGAAGAGGGGTCATTGGGAAATCTTGGGAGGTTGACAATAGCAGAACATGCTAAGGACCAACATGGAAAGGCAGGACTTAGTAGCGTGTGTGTAGGTACACAGGTGCCATGATGTGCTTATGTAGGCCACAGGACAAAGAGTTCTTTACTTCCACCTTACATGGGGTCTAGAGACTGACCGCAGGTCATCAGTGTGTGCAGCAAGCGCTTCTACCTGCTGAGCTATCACGACAGTCCCTCTCTGATTGTTTAATGTAGGCTCTGAGAGCTAAAGGCCTTTTCTCTTAGGACTGTCTTCATTTTATCCAGCAGGCACGGGTATATTGTGGCCTCATCTATTCAGTTCTAGGAATTTTTTTAATGTTTCCTGGAGTTCTTCAACACCACTAATTAGTGCGTGGTTTAACTTCTGCAGCTTTGTGCATTCTCTGGAGTTTTTCTTGCTTTTGATTCCTAGATTTAGTCCACTGTTAGGAGATATACAGTAAGTTACTTCAACTTTCTTACATTTATGGGTACTTGATTTGCATCCATATCTATATGCTATTTAGTAAAAATTCCACAAATTGCCAAGAATGTTTCTTCTGAAGTGTTTGGGTCGAATGCCTCTGGGTATCTTGTTGGTCTATTTCTGATTTCATTTGACTCTGTTTTATATTCCTTTTTCCAGATGACCTGTCCATCAGTGAGAGTGGGGTATTAAAGTTGCCTATTAGCTTAGATCTAATAGAATTTGTTTTAGGAACTGGGGACACTTGTTTTGGACACAAATGCTTAGAACAGAAATGTCCTCCTGGTAGACTGTCCCTCATCAGTATGAGTTGTTTTTTCTCTCTTTGGTTCACTTCGGTTTGAAGTCTATTTTGTCTGATAGCAGAATAGCTACGCTTTTTGCTTTCCTGGTTCCAGTTGCTTAAAATGTTTTTCTCCCCACGCTTTTACCCTGAAGTGCTGTCTGTCTTGACAGGAGGTGGGTTTTCCTGGAGGCAGCAAAAAGGTGGATCTTGCTTTTTAAAATTGATTTTATTGAGCTATACATTTTTCTCTGCTCCCCTCCCTTCCTCTCCCCTCCTCTTCTACCCTCTACCATGGGGATCTTGCTCTCTTGAACCATCTGCTAGTGTCATCTTTTTGCTTTGATAACAAGGAGCAATAGTCCTACTGTCACAGTGTGTATCACTGCTCACCGCTGGATCTGTGATCCTGCTTTGTTCTGCATTTGCTGACTGTGCTGCTATCATTTTTCCCAGGGGTCTCTTCTATGTGTTTATCTTTCGCTTCGGTCTTTAGTACTCCTTCAAGGGCCCTTTGCAAAAGTAGCTCAGTGCTTGTTTGCTCCTTTAGCCTGCTTTCGTAGTAGAGGGGTTCTGGTTCCCCTTTAAGAGATGATAGTTGAATTTGCAACTCTGGTCTTTCAGAACTGGACAAACACCTTTCCAAGCCCTTTTGAATTGAAAAGATTCTGTTAAGCAATCAGCTATAAGACCCCCCCCTGGCCTTCCTTTATGTGTTACCTGGCTTCTCTCTGGCATCTCCCATTCCCCTTTATTTGTTTTTTAGTGTTTTAACTAGAATAGGGCGTGAAGGGCTCCTTTAGCATTCCCTCAATTTGGTGTCCTCTAGGGCTCCTGGACATGGACAGGCATCTCTTTCTCTAGATTTCGGATATTTCCTTCTATGTTTTTATTGAAAATATTTTCTGTACTCTGTGCACAGAAATCTTTTCCTTATGTGTTCATAATTCATAGATCTTTTCTTGAAGCCCCCAAACTCCCGGGATCTCCATCCATCCATGCCCCAGGTCTGTTCGTGGAATTTTTGAAAATTTATTATTGATCTTAACTGAGTGTTTCGGTTCCTCTAGCTTATCTTCAAACCCTGATACTCTGTCTTCCTTGTGATCTGGATTATCCATGAAGCTTCCCACGAGCTTTAACTTGGGGCATTGAATTGTCATTTCCAATATCACACATCAGCCGAGCTATTGGAGACCCCAATACCTAGCACTTTTATTTCCACTTAGATTCAGAGGCCATGGGCTGGGCACTGGTTGAAGAAAGGTGTGGCTTGCAAATTATGTAAGGGATACCATTGTGAACTGTTGAACAAAAGGAGGAATGCTGAATGGGAAAGGGAGGGAAACATGAGTCAGGCGGGGGTATAGGAGATAGAAATATGGGGGGGTGGGGGGGAGACTGCACTGAATACAGAAGCGAAGGATGGAAGGGTTTGTGGCTATAAACTGAGGGACAGGCAAGAAGATCTATTCTGGTGAGACAGAAGGCCTAACATAGTGCTTAACAATGAACGTAAAAAAAAATGACAAGTATAAAAAGTGAAATAAAACTAATCAAACCCAACTCAAAAAAGCCAGGTAAAAAACAAGCAAACACCACACACCTGGGCTTGTGTGCACACATGCGTGCGCGCACACACACACACATACATGCACACACACCATGCACAAATAACCTGAAGACTGGTCCAATTTCTCCCTCACTGGGGGAAGAGAGTGATTCATCCCACTAATAGGAATGTTTTTTATATCAGCTTTCTCAGGTAGGACAGAAACCTGGTAGGCTTCATAGGTCTGTGTAACCAACCTGTGTCCTCTGTGTGCTGACAAGAGCTTTGAGTCTGGCAGCGTTGGGTTCCCATGTAGCTCAGCACTGGCCCAGGCTCTCTCAACCTCATAGGGCCTAGGCTGTTCCACTGACTCACCCCTGAGCTGGTCTAGGTGACAGTGTCACGTGTTCCCTGCGCCTTCTTCAATCTGAGCCTGTAAGTCTTCTTTTAAGAAATGTCTGCTGGGCCCTCGTCCCCTTTCTCGTTTTATTGATTATTTTGTATTTATCTGTTTGTCTGTTTATCACTAGACAGTGTTTGAGCTCCTTATACGCATTCTTCACTTTTTGTCCTACATGTGCTTGTATAGGTGCACACATGCCATAGCATGCCTGTGGAGGTCAGAAGACAATTGTGGGAGTGGGTGTTCCCCTATCACCATATGGCCTCTAGGGATTGAATACAGGTCATGGGGCTTGACAGCAACCAGCTTGAACTGCTGAACTATCTTGCCAGCCCTTATGCATACATTTAAATAGACACTTATCACAGGTACAGCTTACAAACATTTTCCCAGCCCGTGGATTGTCTGTATGCATTGCTCGTGATTTTCCTTGGCATGAGAAACCCTTAGGTTTGCTGACACCCCATTTGTTTCCTTGTGTTGATCACAGGATTGGAGCACAGACCAAAGTCACGTACTTTTCCCTCTGTGATTTCCACTGCTCAGGTGAACCGCCTCTGTGGTTGCAGGGATGAACACTGTGAGAGGAAATAAGACAGATTATTGTACACCCTATGCTGTAAATCACTTTAAGCCTTTGCAGGGACTCAGTGGGCAAAACATTTGTTGCACAAATGAGTTTGAATTCTACAGCTCCCATTAATTCAAATCAGAATCATCCACTGTCCTTCACATACGAGGTGGCACATGTACACCACATACACACAACAATATAAATAACGTTTTAACTTGTGAATCTGTAACTTAATCTGTGAACAATGGTAGTAGTGTGTGAAATGTACATACAATGATCACAAATGTGTGGAGATGCAAAGGGTTATGCTGTGATATAGAAGACGCTTTCTTACAGCTAAGCATTTTTTCCTTTTTTCATTTTTTTTTCAAATTTCTCACTATATACATAGAGTCAAGGCTCCAATATCTCCCCACTTTTCTGCTATGGGACCTGGCACTTTTGCCTCTGCTGTAGGACTGTCTCCCCTCCTCCTTGTGAATGCTACAAAGGGCGGCATTTCCAAGGTTTGGAGCATGGAACGGGACAGACCATAAGAAGCAATAGTTGGCAGCCACATGGTTCTGTCAGCAAGAGATCTGGCATCTTCACACATGGACAGGACATGCTGGTGGTGAGAAAGAAAGCAGAGGAGAGGAGGGTGGGCTGGAGACAAGTTCTTTCTCCCTTAACTCATCTCTTTTTGGTGCCACCTCGCCATCTTAAGAACTTAATACTCTCTGAGCAAAGAAGAAGTGGGGTATGAAACACAAACTTGAAATAAAAGAGATCCTTGTTCATTTCTATGTGTATCTGTGGTTTTTACTGCCTTTATTCCAAGTCGGCTAGTTGTGCAGCCCTGAACAAGCCCTTCCCTGAACTGTTTCTCCCCTTACAGGGACCTCCATGCCGTTTGAAGCCTTAGCTCCACACAGTAGTGTATAGTGGGCAGGTGATCTCTATCTGAATCCATGTCTCCGCAGATGCTGGGGCTCCCACCTACATGTATGAGTTTGAGTATCGCCCAAGCTTTGTATCAAACATGAGACCCAAGGCAGTGATAGGAGACCATGGTGATGAACTCTTCTCAGTATTTGGATCTCCGTTTTTAAAAGGTAATGTCTCTTTGCTGCCTGTGGCCTTGGCAATCAGAGGCCCGGATTTGGGCCCTGGCTTAATAGCCTTGCGCAGAGTTGTGTTTGGATCAGCTGTATGAGCATGGGTGACAAAGGAAGCCAGCGTATGGAAAGAGATTACTAACTTGAAGTGTAGATTATTAACCATCTTATTCTTAAAGGACAGATTTTTAACTTGGTAAGGGTCAAGACTTTGAATTTCTAATACGTTCCCACGTTAATGACAGTCACCGTCACTTCCGTGGTGCAGCTGCTAAACTCAGAAGCCACTCGTGAGTAGCTGAAGCTTATTCTTTCTTCCCCACAGATGGCGCCTCAGAAGAGGAGATCAATCTCAGCAAGACGGTGATGAAATTCTGGGCCAACTTTGCTCGCAATGGGTGAGGCTGGTGGCAAAGACGGGACGGGTCTGGGTGTGATGTTGCTATATTGGTTGGGAGGAGTATTTTCTAGTGTTTGTGTGGTCAACCTCCAGTCCCTGTGACTCTCTTAACAAAGACAGAGTAATCAGGTTTGTAGCTGGGAGGGGACTTCTGAGATGGTTCAGCGTAGTGGGGGTGGTATTCATGTTGACTCACAGATTCAGAGGGTTCAATTGTTGGTCATTTGACCTACTTGTTCTGGTTGGTTGTCAGTCTGGAACATGGTGGGATAAGGTGATAGCTAAATCCCTTCCTTTCTCCATCTCACTGGCAGTCGGGCAGGAAAGAGAGGAAAAAAGTAGGTCGCAGAAATCATGGGGCATGTCCCTCAGGGTCAACTTCCTCCAACTACTTTTCCCTTCTTGAGTTCCCACCATGCCCCAGGGGTACTTTCACCTGTTGATCGAGCACAATAGGCTTAATCCCTAAGGCTCCAAGTCAAGCAAGCAGAAATCTGTTGGCTGGTTTGGGTTCTGAAAAGCCTAGGAAGTCCTTTCCCCCAAAGTCTCGCTTCCTTCAGCCCCAAGGGCCTCCCACGTGGGGGTTGTGCTCATGTCTTAAGCAGATCCTAAGGAAGAGGTCCGGGTTCTGGCACTTCTAACTAATAGTCTCCATGGCAACATCAGCATCATTCTCACAGCGTGAAGCCTCATGCTTTTATAGTCCTCAGCAGGGGTTCAAACCTTACACACACACACACACACACACACACACACACACACACACACACACACACTGACCTCCAGCTCTTTCATTTGCAATCTTTATAGAAGCCTTGACCCCATTGCTCTTGCATTCTTCATGCCTGCAAAACCACACCCGTTCAGATAGCACCAAGATTTACCTCTGGCTTCAGATGTCACCCTGCTCTATGAGCCATCAGCTGCTATAGCCTCTGAGTGTCTGGATAAGGACACAAATACCAGAGAATTTATTCTTCAGGGCACCCTGTGGGCAGGGGCATCTAGCAACACTTTCTCAAAGCAACATCCTTGGAACAAGCTTATACCTTTACAGCCTTCTGCCTATGATGGTTGTGCTCTGGAAACCAAGAAAGAGCTCAAGTATGAATGACAAAGAGAAAGACACAGGCAAAGATGGCTGAAGAGTAAGGACTAGGGTGAAACCAGAGGCTTTTCAGTTATTTCAAGTCTCTGAACTTCATGCTCATACGAACTCCCGAGATGGGAGCCTCTAGGCAGCTTTCGTATTGATCTGGGGCGTGAACGATGGCTTCTCCTAATGAAGTACTCTCTACCATTCACACCCTCCCTGTACTCAAGCTAACTCACATCCTTTGTCATGGTGCTGAGTGGGCTGTTTTTCATGGTTTTAATTTTAGTTTATGGCAAGATTGAGTTTTTCTAATCCTCATGCTGTAGTTTTTGCTTCTGAATCTCATTGTAAATATGATTTAAAATGAGACAAAACAAAACAAAAACCCTCTATACTACCTGTATGCTATGCTACCCTTGAACTTCCATGACCAATAAATGCTTTATCATGATTAAACTCGGGACCCCATAAAATATCAGACCAGACAAATATAGGCAAATTCATTGCCCGACTGGAGAATGAACGCACTCTAATCCAGACCCCCTTAGAAGCTTCCTTCCCATCTGAGCCATCATGAGCTTTGCTTCTCTTGTTCCTAGTGGAGCCTGCTGGAACTCCCCATATGCCTCACTCACTGCAGTCTGCATTCTCCACAGCCCACTCCAAACATTTCCAAACTCCTCCACAAATCAGTGAAAAAAAATTCTTCGGAGCCACATCGTTGAGTTAAGCACACAAAGCTCCACTTCTTAGTAATACTCATAAGTAATAATTTTGTGTTGTCATCTTTCAATTGCTGAAGCAAAATACCTGAGGTTCGTCAACTTAGCAGATGAAGATTTTATTGGGGCTCTTTGAGATGTTCCCTTTGAGCCTGTGACTAAGAGGAATGTGGCGGAGAAGGGAGATTAGGTGGGAACCAGACCTCATTTCTTGGCAGTCAGGAAGCAGTGAGATGGAGGGGTGGAGGCTCAGCATGGTGTGAAGCAGGCTGTCAGGGACCTGCCTCTTCCAAGTAGGAACCTCCTCTTAATTCCTCCATTAGCCTTACAGAACCACTAGCTGAGCACCAGCCTTCAATACATGAGGTCTCAGAGGAGAGTGAAGTTCTAAATAATAGGAGGAAATTTCTAAACATGCGCAGCTGTCCCCGGAGGTGGAGAAGGGCACGGGTGTGGAAGGAGGCTCCTCGGCAGAGATAGGCCAAGGCATCTTTGCCAATCTTGGAGCATCATGGGGACAGCTCAGTTGCTTTGTTGAATTTCTTTTTTTCAAATTCTGTTCACAGGAACCCTAATGGAAGAGGGCTGCCCCATTGGCCAGAATATGACCAGAAGGAAGGCTACATGAAGCTTGGCACCTCGATCCAGGCAGCCCACAGACTGAAAGACGTGGAAGTGGTTTTTTGGACTGAACTCAGGGCCAAGGAGGCAGCAGAGAGGGCAACACACAGAGAGCATGCTGAGCTCTGATCAGGAGGTCCAGCCATGTTTGAGAGCCTGGAGCCAAGAAAGGGTATACCATGGATGATTCTGCAGAGAAACAAGGCTTCTTATCTGTGAGGTTATACAACTGTATGTTATTTTGTACAAATGCATTAAAGAGGATCCTTGCTGCTTCATCTTGTAAAAATAAAACATTTTGGAAATCAAAATTGGGTCAGTGTCCACCCTGGTTGAGATTGCCTATAGGCAGTTTATAGCATATTTTTTTTTTATTATTATTAGATATTTTTTTTTAAAAAATACCAATCCATATTCCCACTCCGTCCCCTCCTCCCATTCCCTCCACACATCCTCCCACCCACCCCCTCTAATCCTAAGAGAGGGTAAGGCACTTTGCTTTGTGGAGAGTCCAAGGCCCTCCCTACTACGTCTATGCTGAGCAAGGTATACATCCAAAGAGAAGAGGATCCCAAAAAGTCAGTACATGCATTAGAGATAAATCCCAGTGCCATTGCCAGTGGCCCCTCAGTCTGCCCCAGCCATACAACTGTCAGCCATACAACATTCAGAGGGACTAGTTTGGTCCTATGCTTGTTCCTTCCCAGTCCAGCTGGAGTTGGTGAGCTCCTGTTAGCTCAAGTAAACTGTTTCAGTGGATGAACCCTTCATGGTCTTGACCTCTTTGCTCATATTCTCATTCCTTCTACTCTTCAACTAGAAGCTCAGTCTGGTGCTCCGATGTGGGTCACTGTCTCTGTTTCCATCTGTTGTTGGACAAAGGTTCTATGGTGATGTTTAAGATAATCATCAGTCTGACTATAGGGCAAGGCCAGCTCAGGCACCATCTCCTCTATTGCTTAGGGTCTTAGCTGTGGTCATCCTTGTGGATTCCTGGGAATTTTTCTGGAGCCAGGTTTCTTGCTAACCCCATAATGGCTACCTCAATCAAGATATCTCTTTCCGGCCGGGCGGTGGTGGCGCACGCCTTTAATCCCAGCACTCGGGAGGCAGAGGCAGGCGGATCTCTGTGAGTTCGAGACCAGCCTGGTCTACAAGAGCTAGTTCCAGGACAGGCTCCAAAACCACAGAGAAACCCTGTCTCAAAAAACCAAAAAAAAAAAAAAAAAAAGATATCTCTTTCCTTGCTTTCATATCTGTATAGGATATTTTCTTAATTAATGACAGATGTAGGAGGGACCAACCCACTATGGGTGGGCTACCCCTGGGCTGATCATCTTGGGTTGTATAAGAAAGCAAGCTGAGCACCCCATGGGGAACAAGATAGGAAGCAGCACTCATCTATGGCTTCCGCTTCAGTTCCTGCTTTAGGGTTCCTACCAGGAGTTCTTGCCTTCACTTCCCAAACGAACTGTGACTCAGGATACGTAAGCCAAACAAACCTTTTCCTCCTCAAATTATTTTCGTTCATGGCCTTTATCGCACCAACAGAAACTAACTAACATATTGTATTTGGCTCATGATTAATCCGTGTGCCTCGGAGAAGGAAAGGTGAAAAGAGATGTCTCTGCAGGAGATGACTGGAGAAATCATTGGCCCAAACACTAAAGGAGACGATCATGAAGGACACATGGAATGTTGTGTTCAATTTTCTGTGTGAGACATGAACAAGCATCTACACACCCCACAAACGGGAGGAATGAAAGAAAAGAGAAATGATTTTACGGAGTCCACGTTGACTGACCAGTGAGTGTATCTGGCTCATTTACAGGAGTAGAGGTGAGGGGTTACTAACAAGGTTACTTAGAAAGCAGCTGTGTTACCAAAATGCCCTCCCAAATCATGGATGAAGACTTCCCCCTCGCTGCATATATGTGATCCCTTTGCTTAACTGTTCACCCCATGTATAATCCAGCACCTCGAAGGACCTGGTGCCAACTGCCAGAATTACAGAGAGACTGTATGAGGACAGAGATAGTGGCTGGAATCGTGGGTCTAATGACCTTCCCCAGCCACTGCTTCGATAAGAAAATGTTCTCTTAAAGGGTATAATAAGAGTCTTTTGCAGACTTCTTAGACACTCTGATCAAGAGAGTTAGGGCTCTTGTGCTCAGGGGACAGGTTTTCACAGCAGATGTGAACATATCTAAGCTCTTCCCACCATGGAGATATTTTCGTAAATACAAAGAAAATGACTAAAGAGTTTTCTAAGTGCTAAAGGCAGTGTGTGCTCTAAATAAGAATGCAAAATTGTAGGGAACCACAGTTCCAAGGAGGAGCTTGCACCCAGCACAGCCTTTTCCACAGATGTCTAGGTGTTCAGCATATGTCTGGGGATATGAAACAGGACTGCAATAAAATGTGTCTCCGGCATTCAGATGCAAAACGCAGCGCTGTCCCATTTCCATGAAGGAACCACATGAAGGCTGAGGAAAAACATAAAGTTTTGTAACCCAGGATGTGGACAGGACACAGTAGTGGACCAAGTCATCAGAGAGCCTTTGCTGCTGCTGAGAAACAGGGTCATTTAAAAGGCTTAGTCTCTAAGACCGACCCACCCAGGGTTCTAAGGCTGAGACAGGACAATGACCAGAGAACCCACTCAGCACTGGTGAGGAGTCAGTACATACCCTGTGCGGATTACCAGAAGTCAGTCAGCTGGTGGGAGTGCCGGTGGGGAAAGACCCTCTGGAGGTGGGAAAGCTAGGAAGACAGAAAGCACCAAAGGTGTGAGGCATCACGTGCACTATTTTATCTCAAGTTTGTAAAACTTCTTGTGATATTGCAGTTACAGTACAACAGATATTGAGTTACAGTGTGACTTTGAAGATGGGCCTTCAACGCTCAAGATGAGTATTAACGCTTCAACCTTTGAAACTTGTCTTTCTGCGTCTGCTTTATATTCACTTCTTTGATTCCAATTTTTGGAAAACACATACTTTTATTCTTTTTATTTATTTATTTATTTATTTTTTATTGAAAAAAAATTCTGCCTCCTCCCAGTCTCCCATTTCCCACCCCCTCCTTCCCCTCCTTTCCCCCTTCCCCCACTCCTCTCCTCCTCCCTCTCCAGTCCGAAGAGCAGTCAGGGTTCCCTGCCCTATGGAAAGTCCAAGGTCCTCCCTCTTCCATCCAGGTCTAGGAAGGTGAGCATCCAAACTGGCTAGGCTCCCATGAAGTAGGATCAAAACCCAGTGACATTGTCCTTGGTTTCTCATCAGCCCTCATTGTCCGCCATGTTCAGAGAGTCCGGTTTTATCCCATGCTTTTTCAGTCACAGTCCAGCTGGCCTTGGTGAGCTCCCCAAGGCCACTAATAGATCAACCCCACTGTCTCAGTGGGTGGGTGCACCCCTCATGGTCCTGACTTTCTTGCTCATGTTCTCCCTCCTTCTGCTCCTCATTGGGACCTTGGGAGCTCATTCCGGTGCTCCAATGTGGGTCTCTGTCTCTATCTCCATCCATTGCCAGATGAAGGTTCTATGGTGATATGCAAGATATTCATCAGTATGGCTGTAGGTTAGGGCAGAAACTAGACTTGAAAAAGATAATAAGCCCAATTAAAAAATGGGGCACTGAACTGAACAGAGAATTCTCAACAGAAGAAGTTCAAATGGCCAAAAGACACTTAAGGTCATGCTCAACCTCCTTAGTGATCATGGAAATACAAATCAAAACAACTTTGAGATATCATCTTATACCTGTCAGAATGGCTAAAATCAAAAACACCAATGATAGCCTTTGCTGGAAAGGTTGTGGAGGAAGGGGTGCCCTCATCCATTGCTGGTGGGAATGCAAACTTATGCAACCACTTTGGAAATCAGTGTGGTGGTTTTATTCTTATATATGGGGAAAACACTGCATATATGTGATGTGTATATTTCCCATATTTTCAGTTTGAATTCTAAGGGGGGCCAGGCCAAGAAAGCAAGTGAGAAAATGGTTGAAGAGGTGACTCCTCTCCTTCTGGAGAGTCCATGGTAGGTCAGGGTGTATGACCTGGAAACAAGGGAAAACTTTCAGGAGGCAGGAAAATTCTAGAGCAACTTCATTTATACTGCTGCCATTGATAGCCAATGAGATGAACTGTTAGTGGTTTATCTTTCACCGTGTGGTGGGTATAAAAGGGTAAGTGATGAACATTCCAATCAACTCTTTTAACTGAATGGCTGTGACTCAGCATCCTAGTAGAATAAATCTGGAAGGATTGTGAAAGGAGAGACTCCACCTGATTGGACCTTATGAACCTGCCAATACCCTCAAGACCAACATTGCCAGAGCTATTGCCCACGTTGACCCCTCTGTGAAAGGAGAGACACCACCTGATCGGACCTTATCAACCTG
>NW_004949113.1:1461529-1464040 GCF_000317375.1 Microtus ochrogaster
AAGAAGAAGGAAAGACTGCATCCCAGGTAGTGGAGCTGTCCAAAGCCACCCTGGGACAATCCAAGTCCACAAGGAAGAAGAAGGAAAGACTGCATCCCAGGTAGTGGAGCTGTCCAAAGCCACCCTGGGACAATCCAAGTCCACAAGGACAGAAGTATAAAGCCTCTCAGCAGGATTTACATGTACAGGGACATACATGTGCATGGCAACCATGGGAACACCACCATCTTTGAACACCACCAGCCACTGAAGGACAAGATGATCAGATGGCTGCCATGTGTGGACTATGTTCAGACTGTGGTTACTCTCTCTAAACAGGAGGTCAGTAACTTTTCCAGGTAGACAGAGTTCAGGAAACAGTGAGTGTGAGCTACAAAGTGGTATTGTCCAGTAAATGTCCAACCCCCATTCCAAAAAAAAAAATCACGCACTTCGGCTCTTGTCCAATCCTTCACATTCTGTGACTCCTATCACACTATTATTGAGACACAGTTGCTATCTTGATATTCACACAGTAGTAGATTCTGTCACAACAATTTATTTGACTATGAATATCTGAACCACAGTAGAAATTCTTCTCTTAACCAAAAAAGAAGAAGAAGAAGAAGAAGAAGAAGAAGAAGAAGAAGAAGAAGAAGAAGAAGAAGAAGAAGAAGAAAGAAAGGAAGAAGAAAGAAATCACCTTGTATAATTTGTTTCCACCTGGTTCTATATTGATGGTTATGTAAATATTGCAATTTCAGGTTTCCTCAGATAAATGCTTGCTAGACCAGTTGAGGCTGACTGTCTTTGAAGGGTTTGGGGAGTGTGACCAACTAGAGGCTAGACCACTTAATCCCGGCCTAGTCAGCAAAACCAAGTCAACGCATGTGGTCCTGTCCTGCAGGCTGTAAGGACTTGGGGCTGTTGACCCAGTGAACTAATCCAGTGGACACGGTGCCAGAAACAAGGGAGTTTCCAATGTAAAAACTGGGGTTGTAAAACAGGCATCCTAAAAATTAAAAATACATAGACATAAACCCCCCTTCCCAAAAATACACAATAGGAAAATATAATCCATTGGCCAAAAAATTAAAATTAGGAAATCCCTTAATAATGTATTCTGGCCTTTGGAAGACAGGGAAAACCTGGACTCTATGCCACAGGAAGACACCCTTGGGTGTCTCAGATAGAAATCAGCCATGATTGCCAGGCCCCTGTCAGACCATGGAGTGATAAAACTCACTGTGAATCAGAGCAGCCCAAATCAACATTAGAGGATTGCAAGGCATTTGCCTATTACTCTAGGTCTCTAACCTAGGCACCTCCCCTTATGCTGATGCTTGCTCTTCTGGCTAATGGGTTAACTCATCCTGATAACAACAATATTACTTGGTGGGCATGTTCTAATGGATTTACTAAACATACCTTTTCAGATGCTTTCCAAACTAAGTAGACAGGCTGGTCCGGACCTAGAGGTATTACAAGCCTTTGTTTTTAAATTAAAACGATAGGTCAGTTTTCTTGCAGCAATGGTCCTGTAAAATTGGAGCGGCTCTGACTCACTTGTCATTAGATAAAGAAACTATGCAATAGCTTTAGGAGAAACCTGTTGTCTCTATATAATCAATCAGGAGTCATTAGAGAAAATCTTGCCATGGTTGGGAAAAACCTGAGAGAGGGATAGGACGGGGGGAGGGGGGGAGGACAGAGACAGAAGTCAAAGAATTGATCCCAGTTCCTGTTCTCTTGTTCCTCCCAGCTTTCTGCTATCAGCCTTGGCTGTGCCTTTAATTCTCGTGATAGGTTTAGAGACAGGGCCCTGCAAGTTAATCTATATGGAGAATTATGCATGAGTTCAATAAAATTGGTGGTCCTTAGGAGCATGTATGCTTTCGAAAGCAGGATGAGTTCATGAATCAGTCACTAACACTAAAATCACTGGTGAATGTAACAGGGTCCTAGGCTTAATAAGCCCTGAGACCTTAGCAGAACTGCCTTCATGACAGAAGTAGTACCACTTAGACTATAAAGCCAAGCACCTAGACAGTCCAACTCGCAAAACTAAAACAAAGATCAGAGGGGTGAGTGTGTTCTTGACCCGCGGCAGGAGCCCGGAAAGGGAACACAGACACTCCCAGACCCCCCTAACTCCCTGGTCATTCTGTAGGGGCTGCTCCCCTCTGATATGGCCTCCCTCTTCCTAACCCACCCCTGCTTGCACCCAGGAACCCCCTCCTTTCTTCCTCCCTTCCTCAGGGCCATAAGATCCCCCAGCTCAGCCTGTTTGGGTGCTGGGACGGGGTGGTGAGTGCAATGAGCAATTAAAAGATGCTAATTGCATAATATGACACCTGCATAGGTGTGAAATTTGTGAAGTATTTTCACCATCTCGTCTTTTTCTTTATTTTTATTGAGAAAAGGAAAAAAAAAGTATCCGCCTCCTCCCAGCCTCCCATTTCCCTCCCCCTCCACCCACCCTTCTCCCCCTCCCACCACTCCTCTCCCCCTCCCTCTCCAGTCCAAAGAGCA
>NW_004949113.1:1468010-1475272 GCF_000317375.1 Microtus ochrogaster
AGTAGGATTAAAACCCAGTGCCATTGTCCTTGGCTTCTCATCAGCCCTCATTGTCCGCCATGTTCAGAGAGTCCGGTTTTATCCCCTGCTTTTTCAGTCATAGTCCAGCTGGCCTTGTTGAGCTCCCAATAGATCAGCCCCATTGTCTCAGTGGGTGGGTGCACCCCTCGTGGTCCTGACTTCCTTGCTCATCTTCTCCCTCGTATTCCTAACATTTAAGTGGATCTCTGGAAACCTTATTTTTAGCTACCCAGACTAAGATTTTTTTTTTCTGGAATTCATCTGGTCCTCCTAAGGGTGCTCCCCAACTACTACTATTCAACACCTAAGCATAGGAACTGGGGGTGCAGCTGGGGGCAGTCTTGTACCTATGAGGCCATATGTTAATTGCCCATCCCTGCAAACTAACAATCCACTGTTGAAATCCTATTCTTCTGTGACTTCTCACTCACCAAACCGCCTCACGCACACAGCTCTTTTCTCCTTCCCCCACCTCCGCAAGCCCTGTACCTCAGGAGTGTTTTTTTTATCTACAGAATTATCACACTGCCTCTAACTACTCATGGCTGCACTATATGGAGAGGTCGTTTTGAATAGTTTCCTGATGTTACTTCCCTTTGCTCTCAGCTTGTGTTTGATCAGCACTAAGAACTACTTTTTGTCCCTGACATGGGCGTAAATGCTCAGAGTTAAAAATCTTTGCAGTCTTCAGCTCTTGCAGTGTAAATACTTTGGCATCAGATATGGCCTTGCCATATCACTTTGATAAATCAGGACCACAGCATTTGAGAAATTTGAGAGGATCCAAGAAAGGTGCCTAACATTTTAACAAAGCTGGGGGAATGCTAGCAACATCCTAGTGTGACTGAATCCTAATAAACCATGGTTTCCCTGTAATCCTAGTACGTGAGCTGGGTCTGGCATAGAGAGCTTGATGGTGTGCAAGGTTTCCTCGGTGCCGCAATTGTAGAGCTTCATCCTTTTATTTTTTTTATTAACAGGCAGGCTATAGCAGTTCTTCACTTGCCAGACAGGGTGGGGAGAAAGCTCCTGGTGCGCTTCTCCTCATGGCCGCCAGGGGTCAGCAGCGGCAGTGGGAGACCTGTAAATTCTTAGGCGCCTGGCAGTCAGGGCAGCAGAGGACCCTCGCGGAGCCTAACTTTAGAGAACACTGACTGGAATGAACCGGGCCCTTCAGAGCGCAACCGCAGATGCACTCGAGACTCTCCAAAGGGACTCGTGGGATAACTGCCATTCTTCAGAGCTAACGGATTTCTTTCGGCCGCGGCTGCAGACCCCAGTCAGGGCACAGGCAGGTCGGGAGGAACTGGATTCTGGCTGGGCGCTATCGCTGCCTGAGTCTCAACAGCGGTACAGCACTGGCGCGATCCCGCGTCCACCCCAAGGCTGCGGAGGAAGCAGCCTGAAGACTCCCAAGGTAGCTTAAGCCAGATCTCGGGGCAAGCGTTTGATTCTCTTTTTGCTTCTCTCTCTACTCCTTTGCGGTCTCCCACCTATCTATTCCCCCAGGTCCTCCGGTCCCTCCAGGGGCTAATGCCTCTGCCTTCTGGGCCAGGCAGAGTCAGTCTCAGACTTGCTGGTTTCTCATACATATTATCCTTCTAGCCCATTTCTTTGTTTATCACAGCTTAGATACCCACAACATTTTTCAAGCAATATAGGAGCTGATATGGCAAATAATAATAAGAAAGAAAGAAAGAAAGAAAGAAAGAAAGAAAGAAAGAAAGAAGAAAGAAGAGAGAGAGAAACAAAGAAAGAAAATCATCTGATATCAGGACAAGGTCTGGAGCTGTCTATGCATTCTTTGTATTAGGGCATGGCCATGTTGATTGGTCATTAAAATGAGTCCTTGTCTTGCTGCATGCCATGGTGTGGTCCTGGATCCTTTGAGGTTAGGATTTTCCTGGGTCAAGTGAAATGACTGTGAACGCCCTTGAAGTTCAGCTTGCCCCAGACTCCTTGGTAATCACGGAGCTGCCACGCTGCCAATAATGTCCCTTTATGGCCTTTCACTTACGTTACTCATCAGACCACCTCCTCCTGAGGTAAAGTGCCTCCCGTCATCCTGCAGCTGTGTCTACGGCCTGGGTCACACTTGACATTACGTTACTGTTCTTGATCTGTGGCAGTCCAGAAAATACCTAGGCCTAGGGTGTTCCTGGGTGCACCCTACACATCCTGATTCCAAGGTATTCAATATCCAGTTGTGACCCAGGGAAGATGAAGACTGTGATGTGGTCCTGACTCCCCTGATCTGAGAATGTTGACCATGTAGGATGATATGTATATGTAACCCCAATATATTATTGTGAAGATAATATATTGGATTTTTTGATATCTATTGAGCTCTACATTTTTCTCTGCTCTCATCCCTGCCTCTCCCCTCCCACCCCCTTCAGACCTCGCCAAGATCTCCATGCTCCCAATTTACTCAGGAGATCTCGTCCTTTTCTACTTTCTACTTCCCATGTAGATTAGATCTATGTAAGTCTCTCTTAGTGTCTTCATTGTTGTCTAACTTCTCTGGGATTGGGGTTTGTAGGCTGGCTTTCTTTCTTCTTATGTTTAAAAATCACCAATGAGTGAGTGCATGTGATAATTGTCTTTCTGTGTCTGGGTTACCTCACTCAAACTAATGTTTTCTAGTTTCATCCATTTTCCTACAAAATTCAAGATGTCATTATATTTTTCTGCTGTGTAGTACTCCATTTTGTAAATGTACCACATTTTCCTTATCCAGTCTTCGCTCAGGGGGCATTTAGGTTGTTTCCAAGTTCTGGCTATGACAAACAAAGCTGTTATGAACATAGTTGAGCACATGTCCTTGTGGCACAATTGAGCATCCTTTGGATATATACCCAAAAGTGGCATTGCTGAGTCTTGAGGAAGGTTGTTTCCTAATTTTCTGAGTAATTGCCACACTGACATCCAAAGGGCTTATACCAACTTGCATTCCTGCCAGCAATGCAGAAGTGTTCCCTTTTCCCAACAACCTCTTCAGCATAAGTTGTCATCAGTGTTTTTGATCTTGGTCATTCTTACAGATGTAAGATGGAATCTCAGAGTTGCTTTGATTTGCATTTCTCTGATGACTAAGGATGTTGAACATTTCCTTAAATGTCTTTCGGCCATTCTAGATTCCTCTGTTGAGTGTTCTCTGTTTAGGTTTGTCCTCCATTTTTTAAATTGGATTATGTGATCTTTTGGTGTCCAATTTCTTGAGTTCTTTGTATATTTTAGAGATCAGCCCTCTGTCTGATGTGGGGTTAGTGAAGATCTTTTCCCATTCTGTAGGCTATCGTTTTGTCTTACTGTCCATATCCTTTGCTTTACAGAAGCTTTTCAGTTTCAGGAGTTCCCATTTATTAATTGTTTCTCTCAGTGTCAGTGCTACTGAGGTTATTTTGATCTAGTCTATTTGGTGTTCTGTAAGCTTCTTATATCTTCATAGGTATATCTTTCTTTAGGTAGGGAAAGTTTTCTTCTATGATTTAGTTAAATAAATTTTCTGTGCCTTTGAGTTGAACTTCTTCTCCTTCTTCTATACCTATTATTGTAAGATTTGACCTTTTCATGGTGTCCCTTATTTCCTGCATATTTTTGGTTAAGCTTTAGTTAGATTTAATGTTTTCTTTAACTGATGAGTCTATTTCCTCTATTGTATCTTCAGCACTTGAGATTCTCTCTTCCATTTCTTGTATTTTGCTGTTCATGGTTCCTGATCTTCTTTTTCTCATGATTTCTGTTTCTGTAATTCCTTTGACTTGTGTTTTCTTTATTGTTTCTATTTCAGCTTTCAAGTCCTGGATAGTTTCTTTTGTATGTTTGATTTCTTTTTATTGGTTTTCTTTAAGTGATTTGCTGATATTTTCCAATTTTTGTTTGCTTTACTCAGTTTCTTTAAGGGAATTTCTCATTTCACCTTTAAGAGTTTCAAACATTCTCTTTAAGTTATTTTTAGGTCATTTTCTTCTGGTTCATCCATATTTGGTTGTTCAGGCCTTGCTGTTGTAGGGTCTTTAGGTTTTACTGGTGTTGTGTTGCTCTTTGTGGTGTAGCGTGTGATCTTACCTTTTCTACTCATCTTTTCCTCTAATAGGTGTGGTTGGGGCTTAGATTCTGTTGCATAATCTTCTAGGTGCCAGTGAATGCAAACCTCAGTTGGCTGTTCCTCATGGTACAGTCAGTGTCACAGTTCTAGTTACCCCATTGATTACTCCTTGTTCCTGGAGATAGCTCAGTGCTCCTGTGCTTTGCTCTGCTCCCTTGGAGTTTGCTATCTCAGGCCTACTTTGGCCTAGGTTGCTGGCTTTTATCTGTTTCTGTAAATCCTGTTCTGGATCCCCTCCTGCAGAAGTCCCTGGCTTGGAGTTTGACCTATTCTGGTGGAAATCGCTGACTCTGGATCTGTTCGCTTGCTCAGTCCTGATCTCCCAGTGTTCTAGGACTGGGTCAGCTCCTGGGACTGGATTTGCTCCTAATATATTGGATTTAATTCACTGGTCACCAAACTTTGTTGGTACAGTTGGTTCATCTTTGTTAGAGGATTTGGTGTTAGATAACTCACAATGGACTTCAACTTGCCTTGCATCTCTTGAAATGAAAATAGCACATAACCACACAAGACAAGGAGGTGACATCACATATTCTTCAGGCTGCCCAGGTTGTGGTACAGTCATTTGTGGTGCAGACACAATGAAGGCCATGGTTTGGTTCTGGCTTCTTTGAATTTAAACTGTGACTTGGAGAGGATATGTAGAGGGTGTGGCTAAAACACACTTGAAGTTTGGCCCCATCTTCTTGGTGGACGAGAAGCAACCGAGCCTTTCATAGTGATCACTTAGCAGCCAGATTAGGAAGCCTTGTGTATGATTTCATGGTTTATATTAAACAGAGTCTATCTTGGGGAACAATGATCGAAGATAAGTCCAGGTACAATCGAACAAGTCTTTATATTTAGGTATGTCATTTTATTTGGTCATTAATGTGAGTACTTGGCTCCATTAGGACCATGATATGGATGGTTCTGTCTCCCTTGTAGAGAGGGTTTTCATGAGAATTATGAAGATAGATTGTTGTTCACAGACTTGAAATTAAATTGATGGTTCATTCCAGAACTTAGAGGAGTGAGAGGCACAAAGAGCCAGAGCTCAAGGTCTCTCCTTGGCTCCATGGGGAATTTGAGGCCAGCCTGGGCATCAGTAGACCTTGTCTTAAAATAATAAAAGGAAGAAACAATTGGGGACTATACAGGAAGAAACTCTGTTTGAATTCTCTACTCAGCAGCAAAGACTCTGGAGCATCAGACCCTCTGTTCCATTCTAGGAACTAATGGAGGACCAATGAGTTAGGGTCTGGGAGTCAGAAGAAAAGCTGGTTCTTTAATGGACTGAATGTTTCTGTGCCCCTTCTGTCTTACACGTGATTCCAAGCTTTGAATTCTCAGATTGATGTTTTTAGTTTAGAGTGCCTGTGAAAGCCAGAAAGCATAAAGTGGACCATTAGAGGAGAAGAGGAGAACGGGCATGGAGGGAAGTGGGAAGGCAGAAGAAATGCATGGTGGGAGGGGTAAGGAAGTCTTGCAAGTGGACAGGTTTAATTTTGTACAGGAGAAGTGCGGTGGTGGGGAAAGGGATAACCAAAACTAAGGTTGGAGGAAAAAAATTCTTTTGGAAAAATATTACATTTTAAGTTATTTAAAACCATTTGAGGGGCTGGATAAATAGTTTAGCATGTAAAGGTGTTTGATGCCAACCATATAATGTTGAGTTTGATGTTGGGAAACCGCAGGGTGGAAGGTAAGAAAATGATCCAGAAAATGATGCTCTGACCTCCCCACATGGACCGTGGTTTGCCACCAAGTCTAATGAATGGAGTTGCAACCTTGGAAGCCTAAGTAAAACAACTGAATGAAGGAGCCCTGCATGCATGGGTAACGTTCCTCCCAGAAGACTAAGTTGACTAACAAAGACCCCAATACTGTGAGATAGTTCCCTCTGAGCTGTGAAGCAAGGGGGGCTCCAGTCAGACATTACAAGCTGCTGCCAATGTCCTCATTTACACATGAGAATTAGATTGTAAAACTATTCTGAACACACTATACACTTGGCATATAGAACATTTAGAAGCCATGTTGTATCCACGCTAACTAGCTTTTGTAGTACTAGAAGCTTCTATGCAAGCTACTGGATGAGGAAAGTTGGCAATGATTTTACCCATCTGTAGACCCTGTTACAACTTGCCTGGCAAAACATTCTCTGTGTGATAGTGTGTTGACTATTATAGGAACAATGAACTTTGCGATTTGATTTTAGGTCTACCACACAGTAGGAAACTCTTAGCTGGTTCTGTAAATCTGGTTCAGAGCCCAGTGACTGAGGCTGGGGTGATGTAATATGGAAATTTCTCTGATTCTAGAGACTGAAACCTTTGCTGGACATCACATAACATACATTGAGGTCACTAAGACATAAGGCTGCTGCCCTACTATGTACTCAAACTGATTGTTTAGCTCACTTTTAAGAGTACAATGTAACAATTACTACTACTTTCCTTGGTCTTCCTACATAGACACCTTTTACAAACTGAACTAATACTTAACAGTAATCTTAAATTACGCTCTCTTCTGTGCTCACTGATTCAGAAAAATGTGTATCATTTGTATAAAATAGCAAATATAAAGGTTGAAAACACTCTCAAATGAATATCCACCAAGTTGAACACAGCAGCGTAACTGGGCAAACATGGTGTTTGTAATGCTTTTTGTTGTCTGGGTGAGTTGGGGTCAGTTGCAGTCATTACCTTAATCCCTTGTAAGACTCCATGAAAGATTTCTATAAAGTATCCCACTCCCATCTCCACGTGATTCTTATGGGGGAATTCAATAAAAAAAGAGAGAGCAACAAAAGGGGCAGGAATTCACACACAGGGACTGATACAGAGACAGACAGACATAGGGACAGACACAGACTCCGACACAAAAACAGACACAGGGACAGACTTCTTCAGAAAGGCATGGATTCAGATTCATGCAACAGACAGAGAAGGGAAGACAGGAAATATGTAGAAAATGCAAACCTGGAAATGACTCCCAATGGAAGTGCTTTTATTTCTTTCCTTAATGCCACACTGAAGCAGTACTGGTGACTCTCAGCTAGTCACTGATTGTTGAATACACATAATAGGCCCTCTGTTGTTGTCTTGTTAAAACTGCTTTCTGCGTACTCATGCTGACACCTATA
>NW_004949113.1:1506421-1522141 GCF_000317375.1 Microtus ochrogaster
GGGGGATGGGACAGAAAGGTAAAGGAAGGATAACAGAGAGGGACAATCAATACTAAAGGTCCTTTGAAATACTATGTGGGAACCGAGTACCCTAGCAGCTTTCTCTACATATGTGAAAGGAACCCACATGAAGGCAAAAATTAACAGGGGAGAGAAGGCTTCAAGTAGGCATCTTATGCCACCAAATTAAACCTCCAGTGCCAGGCACAAGTTATAGCCTGTTTAGTTATTAACCAAAGGAACTCATGGAAACCACCCAATAGAACAGGCTATTGCCAAGGCTCGTGTTGCTCACACAACCCGATGGTAATGTCTTGTTTCTGGAGGTCACACTTCTGTCATTAAACATGGAGAAGTTGAGCTGGTGTCTAACTAGATTTTTCACCTACTGACCAGAGTTCACGGTACTGAAGGTAGGAGATAAAAGACAAGGGAGAAAGGGAAGGGAATAAGGGGGAGAGGAAAAGTTGGGCAAAAGAGAGGGAGAAGAGGTATTTGTCCCTGGGGGGCAAATGTCTGCCTCTGGATAAAGAGGAGACAGCGATGACCCATACACAAATGACAGTTTCTAAAAGACATTCGTCTTAGCTAAAATTTCTATTGCTGAAAAACAGCAACTCACAGTTTCAGGGGTTCAGTCCATTATCATCATGGCAGGGAGCGTGGCAGCGTGTAGGCAGACGTGGTGCTGGAGACGCAGCTCAGAGTTGGACATCTTGCAGGTAACAAGGAGTCAACTGAGACACTGGGCAGTATCCTGGGCATGGGAAACTTCAAAACCTGCCCCCTGTAAGCATTAAAGCTTGGATGGGAAGGTTTCCTGGCAGTCAGGAGCCAAGGAATACCACAAAGTAATATCACAGAACAAACCTCACACAAGACATTTTTGGGGACAGGAAAAACCAGAAGGCCGACTGCCAATGCATGCAATTGAGAAACAGCAGCAATCTGAACAGGATACGGGGCGTATACAGAGTTTCTTGGGGAGAGGGTAGAGCTTTCCAGGGTGGAGATTGGTGGGATTTCATGTTCAGAGATTGGGCTTCTTACTCTGTGGCGTGGGACTAGGTTCAACAGTTAAGGTAGTTAGAGTGTCCTGTGGGTGGAACCTGGAAGTTGGAGGTCTTGTGACTTGAGGGGCTTACATTCCCCACTTTTTGTTGTTTATTATTGATAAGCAATTATGTCGTGGGAAAGAGGAGCAATGTTGTTGTTAGACTACTTAGTGTTGAATCAGGGCGGCAAAGTCCTTTTGGGCAAACTTGATCTTCACCATCAAGGTATATTTAGGAGTCTCTGGCCTCTGGCTCTATAGCTAGGAGTCAGTAATCCTGTAATAGCAACTGATTAAAAGTCTGGTTAGCAATTTTTTCAATCTGTTCTTGAAGAAATCTAGACAACAAGTTCATTTTTATATATTTTATTACTTAAAAAAATTAAAAAAACATACCAATCCATTAAATCGGCCCCAAGTTGATCTTGTATCCTGCTACTTCACTGAAGGTATTTATCAACTGTAGGAGTTCTCTGGTAGAGTTTTTGGGGTCACTTATGTACACTATAATATCATCTGCAAATAATGAAATTCTGACATCTCCCTTTCCAATATGAATCCCCTTGATCTCTTTATGTTGTCTTATTGCTATTGCTAAAACTTCAAAAACTATGTTGAAGAGATATGGAGAGAGTGGACAGCCTTGTCTTGTTCCTGATTTTAGTGGAATGGCTTTAAGTTTCTCTCCATTTAATTTGATGTTAGCTCTCGGCTTGCTGTATATTGCTTTTATTAAATTTAGATATGATCCTGTATCCCTAATCTCCCCAAGACCTTTATCATGATGGGGTGGTGAATTTTGTCAACTGCTTTTTCAGCATCTAATGAAATGATCATATGGTTTTCTTCTTTCAGTTTGTTTATATGATGAATTACATTGATAGATTTTAGTATGTTGAACCAGCCCTGCATCTCTGGGATGAAGCCTACTCAATCAAGATGGATGATTTTTTTATGTGTTCTTAGATTCGGTGGGTGTTTGCTTTGCTACTGAGAATGTGATCAGTTTTAGAGAAAGTTTGATGAGGTGCTGGGAAGAATGTATAATCTTTTTTGTTTGGGTGGAATATTCTATAGATGTCTGTTAAGTCCATTTGATTCATTACATCTGTTAGTTCTCTTATTTTTCTGTTAAGTTTCTGTCTGTTTGACCTGTCCATTGTGGAGAGAGGAGTGTTGAAATCTCCTATTATTAGTGTGTGGGGTTTGATGTGCGGTTTAAGTTTTAGTAATGTTTCTTTCATAAACGTGGGTGCTCTTGTATTAGGGGCATAGATATTCAGGATTGAGACTTCATCTTGATGAATTGTTCCTATTATGTATATAAAGTGTCCTTCTCTGTCTCTTTTGATTGATTGTAGTTTGAAATCAATTTTGTTGGATATTAGGATAGCCACACCAGCTTGTTTCTTAGGTCCATTTGATTGGAAAACCTTTTCCCGACCCTTTACTCTGAGGTAGTGTTTGTCTTTGAGGTTAAGGTATGTTTCCTGTAAACAGAAGAATGCTGGATTCTGTTTTTGTATCCATTCTCTTAGCCTGTGTCTTTTTATAGGTGAATTGAGACCATTGATATTAAGTGATATTAATGACCAGTGGTTGTTCACTCCAGTTATCTTTCGGTAGTTTCCCATCTTTGGGTTATACCGTTAGGGATTATCAGATGTCTGTGTTATTGTGGGTGTAGTTAGCTTCCTTGTGTTGAGATTTTCCATCTAGTACTTTTGTAAGGCTGGGTTTGCAGATATGTATTGTTTAAATATGTTTTGTCACTGAATATCTTGTTTTCTCCATCAATGATGAATGAAAACTTTGCTGGGCATAATAGTCTGGGCTTGCATCCATAGACTCTTAGTGTCTGCAGCACATCTATCACATATAGAGGACCTCTGACTTTCATGGTTTCCACTGAGAAGTCAGGTGTAATTCTGATAGGTTTACCTTTATATGTTACTTGACTTTTTTCCTTTGCAATCTTAATATTCTCTCTTTGTTCTGAATGTTTTGTGTTTTGATTATTATATGGTAACGGGATTTTTTTTTTAACCAGTCTAAATCTTCTGTAATCTTCTTGTACCTTCATAGGGATATCCTTCTTTAGACTGGGAAAGTTTTCTTCTGTAATTTTATTGAATATATTTTCTGTGCCTTTGTGCTGGAGTTCTTCTACATATTATTCTTAGGTTTAGTCTTTTCATAGTGTCCCAGATTTCCTGGATGTTTTGTGTTAAGAATTTGTTGGATTTAATGTTTTCTTTGACCAATGAGTCTATTTCCTCTATAGTATCTTCAGTGCCTGAAATTCTTTCTTCTATCTCTTTTATTGCGTTGGTTATACTTGTCTCTGTAGTTCCTGTTCATTTACCCAGATTTTCCATCTCCACAGATCCCTCCGCTTATGTTTTCTTTATTAACTCTATTTCAGTCTTCAAGTCCTGAACTGTTTCCTTTGCCTGATTGATTGCTTTTTCTTGGTTTTCTTGGGTTTCTTTGAGGGATTTATTAATATCTTCCAGCATTTTGTTAGTCTTCTCCTCCATTTCTTTAAGGGAGTTTTTCACTTCCTCTTTAAAGGTCTCCATCATTTTCATAAAGTTACATTTAAAATTGTAACTTCTACATCTTCTCTGTTAGGATAATCAAGTCTTCCTGTGTGTGTCTGCTGGGTTCTTGTGTTACCATGTTGCTTTTTAGGATGTTGGAGGAATTCTTGCATTGGCACCTACCCATCTCTTCTTTCAAATGAGGCCAGTATTGTCTTGGCTTCCTGTTCCAATTTTTGCTGTGGCTGTCTCTTAGGTCCACTCAGTGTTGGAGCAGGCTCTTAGGTCCACTCATATTGGTGCAGGCTGTGAAGCAGGGTTCCACGGAGCTCACAGGAAAATAAGATGTTTATAAAAGTTCAATCAGTAGGATCAAGAAACGGAAGAGAGGGCGGTGGTGGCGCACGCCTTTAATCCCAGCACTCGGGAGGCAGAGGTAGGCAGATCTCTGTGAGTTCGAGGCCAGCCTGGTCTACAAGAGCAGTTCCAGGACAGGAACTAAAAGCTACAGAGAAACCCTGTCTCAAAAAATCAAAAAAAAAAAAAAAAGAAAAGAAAAAGAAAAAGAAACGGAAGAGAAAGGGGTTTAATAAGGGTAGTACCCAATTCCATATTAGAATGACAATGAGCCACAGACTAGAGGTATCAAGCTGTTTCTTATGTTTTTGAAGATTCAGCTGGAGTTGCCAGATCTTGTCTTTTACTACACCTTACTTATTGGCATAGAAGCAATATTCCTCCCTGAGGAAGAGACAAAGACCACCTCTCTCTTGTTTGTAGTAACAGAGTGAGACTTTCATAAACCCCAAGTCAATGGAGGAAGAGAGGAAGAGTCACATAATGAACGCTGGTCCTCCCACCAGGCTCTCTGGTCCCGGCGGTAGGTGGCACCGCCGAGTGCCGCACACCGCGAAGTGCGATGTGGTAATGGCGGGGACCAAGCCTGAACTGCTAGAGGGCAAAGACTCCAAGAGGGAAGCGGAATCCTTCAAGGAACAAGGGAATGCGTACTATGCTGAGAAGGACTACAACGAGGCTTATTACTATTATACAAAAGCCATAGATATGTGTCCTAAAAATGCCAGCTATTACAGTAATCGAGCAGCGGCTACACTGATGATGCTTGGGCGGTTCCGGGAAGCTCTTGGGGACTCGCAGCAGTGAGATTGGATGACAGTTTTGTCCGGGGACACCTCCGAGAAGGCAAATGCCACCTCTCACTGGGGAGTGCAATGGCAGCATGTCACAGTTTCCAAAGAGCCCTAAAACAGGATCATAAAAATGCCCAGGCACAACAAGAGTTCAAGAACGCTAATGCAGTCATGGAGTATGAGAAAATAGCGGAAATGGATTTTGAAAAACGAGATTCCTGGAAGGTGGTTTTCTGCATGGACCATGCCCTAGAATTTGCCCCTGCCTGCCGTCGCTTCAAAATCCTCAAAGCAGAATGTTTAGCAATGCTGGGTCGATACTGGCACAGTTTGTGGCCAGTGACATTTTACGAATGGATTCCACCAATGCTGATGCTCTGTATGTCTGGTGTCTTTGCCTCCATCTTTGCAAGCCCCATCCCCGTGCCCCGGAGGAGTGTCAAGATGAGCCCGCCAAAATCTTGACCACTCCACAGTCTATCTAATCTGCTTCCCCAGAAAGTTCCTGCGTGGTCGTGCTTGCCACCGTGGCTTCCTGGTTTCCCCTTGGGGCCACCTGAGAGCACAGGAATCCCATTAAACCTGGATATTTTTTTAATTTGGCTTGTTGTGATTTGGCTTGATTGGGATTTTTATGTCGGCAGAGAGCTCCATTAGCAAAATTCCTAACATCTTGGAGGTCCCACCCGGTAGGGCTGCCTTTCCGCGTGGCCATAGTCCAAGCATCGAAAACCCCCTAGTCCACAATCTGAGCTCTTCATGCCACGCTAAAAGCAGCTCCTGGGCTACAGTGGCTGTGTCTTGGTGAGTCCCTTTTTGTTGTCTATGCTATAAGGCTTGGGGAACCCCCTCATACTTTTGTCAATTATCAGACTCTTGTGGAAGCCATGGACCCACGGCAAGAGTTTGATCTCAGCTCAGTGGCTAGACTGGCAAGACCGGGTCTAGCTAAAATGGACTTTATTTGCTTTAGGGGCACCTAGCATTCAATTTCCATGACCCCATTAGGCCTAAGAGCTATTTTAGCAGATGTGCTGTAATAGACTTAGGCCACGTGGTTGGGCATAGACTTTAAAATGGGCACTTGAAGTTCAAAGCCAGATCCGCTGCCGCCCCTGGGATGCCTCTTACAAAATCTTTATAAATTGGGACTGTCTGATACAATCTGTCTTGAATGGCTAATTTAAATTTTTGTCACCATAGAGACAAATGGGCAGAGCTTACATATGTCCATGGTTTTTGGGCTCTGTGCTCTCGCCCTTCCCTTGGTAGCCAGTGTCTCTTGCAGCACCGGTCTTGGTAGCTAAGGCCACAACGCCTCCAAATTCCCAGTCATCTGAAAATTGGGACCCCAACAATTCCAGCTGGACCATGCAGCCAGAGGCACTGGCCCCTCCCCCACTCCTTCAAGCCCACACTTCCCAACCCCCTCTTCTGGAACAACGTTCTTGACATTTCTGTCTTCCCTCTCTACTTCCTCCCTTGCTAATCCAGAAGTTCAAGGTCAACTTCCACCTTACCCACCTCCTCTCCCTGTCCACCTCCCCTTCTACCTCATCTTCCCACCCTTGGACCCCCCTCTGGGCACTGAGCTAGCCCTTCCCAATCCGCAGTCTCCTCTCCTACCAGATCCCACCATAGCTCCGCCCTTCTCTGTCCTCTCCAGGAGGTGGTGGGAGTCAACCGCATCATGAAAGTTCATGTTCCCTTTTCTCCTCTGGATCTCTCTCTGAAAGAAAGTGTCTAGGTTCCTTTTCTACTGATCCTTCTGCTTAAAGTTAAGAAAGGTTGAGGAGGATCCCCAAACCCCTATACTGGAATTGGTGAAAATGGCCTTTCAAGTTTTTAATGCCCGAGAAAAAACAGCTGAGTCTTCCTGACAGACAAGGCTACAACAATCTGCAGGCCCAGGCCTTAGCAGCTGCCCTAAGGTCAAGGAAGGGGGACAAGGGAAGCCAACCACTAGGCTCTATTCTGATGGAGCCCAGCCTAAGTCAACCTCACAGGCAAGCTGTTTCAAGTGTGGTCATGTGGCACGATATTGCACTATGCCTCCTTTGAGGTTATGCCCTAACTGCCAGCAACCTGGACACTGGAAATTACAATGCCCCCGTGTAGGCTTGTCCTCTATGCCACGTCACAGAGGCCCAGCCTCACCAACGTTGGCAAGCAAACTGTGCCAGCCTTCTAACTTCTCAGCCTTGCAGAGGATTGACGCTGCCCAGACTTGGTATATCCCATAACCCTATCCGTGCCTAGGGTAAAGCTGCAGGTAGCGGGTAAGTCCATTGCTTTTATTTTGGACACAGGAGCTACCTGTTCTGTTCTAACATCTCACTCGGGCCTTACGTTCCCCTCACCAATTTCAGTTTTAGGGGTAGACAGGACCCATTCCTCCCCACTTTAAACTTTGCCACGGCCCTGCATTCTTGCAGGACAATTTTTCTCTCATTCTTTCTTAGCGATACCAGCTTGCCCAGCACCTTTACTGGGTAGAGATATCCTTAGCCACTTCCCCAAAGCTTTGTTCCACTTCTTGGAGGCCCTTTATAACCACACCCATCTCCAAGATTCTATTTTACAGGTTCACTCCTCCTGCCAGACGTGTGCCCAGGCCAACCCACAAGGGGCTCTCCACATACGTCAGTCTCTACACCAGCTTTGTGGACACCAACTGGGAGAAGATTGGCAGGTTGATTTTATTCATATGCCTACTCATAAAAAACTCCATCATCTCTTAACACTTGTGGACACTTTTACAGGATGGATAGAAGTGTTTCTGGCCTCCCTGGACCATTCCTTGGTTTGGTGTCCCACGGACCATCCAGACTGACAATGGGCCAGCCTTCTCTTCCAGGGTCACGGAGCTCATGTCAGAAGCTCTCAACATCTCCTGGAAATTCCACACCCCCACCATCCACAATTCTCTGGAAAGGTGGAGAGGGTCAGTGGACTCATCAAATAACAACTAACCAAGCTCTCAGGTTATCTTGGCCCTCCCTTCTCCCCATTGCCCTTACTCACCTCAGGACCACCCCATGTTCCCCTACAGGTCTGAGCCCTTTTGAGCTGCTTCATGGCAGGCCCTTTCTCCTTAACCATCACCTCCCAGTCCAAACTCCTCCACTGGTGGGGTATCTACCCTACCTCTCCCTTCTGAGGCCCCTTCTCCATTCACATGCTGACAGCTGTCTATCTGCCACCACACTAGTGGACCCTAATGCCCCTAAACCTGCCCCACTCTCTCCAGGGAACAGAGTACTCCTCAAACAGTTAACTCCTAGGTCTCTCAAACCTCAATGGACAGGACCTCACACAGTAATCCTCACCACACCCTTGGCTGCCAAGGTTTGGGACACCCATGCTGGTACCAACTCTCCAGGCCCAAGTGGGCACCTACTCAGGATACTTGGTCTGTCCAGCAGACAGGACCTTCCACCCTCCGGTTTTCCAGGATGCCACAAAGAAGGGCCTACCTGCTCCTCATCCTGGCATACTCATTTTGGTGATAACAATATTTTTTCTCCTAGACACCTTCCTTCTCACCTCCCCCAAGGAACAAATGCCTGGCGTCTCTGGGATGACAGTACATGGGATGCCTTTCCAGCCACATCTCTCGCTGAGCGTGGACCCACCAACACTGAGCTCTCCCCTTCCCCACACCGTCCCATGCCCGCAGGAAGTAGCCAGACTTGAGTCAACGCCCCTTTTTCCTAAGTGAGCCTAAATGTTAGTCAAAATATCACCTCAGCTTCCTGTTACCCCTTATACAAACAGTCTGGAATGTAAGTCTTGGTCTCTGGCCTCCATCTTTGGAGGCCTCGTCCCTGTGCCCGCCAAGCCTTGACCCCTCCCCGGAGCAGGGTCAAGACAGCCTGCCAAAATCTTGACCACTCCCCAGTCCATTTGAACTGCTTCTTTCCTCTCCCCACCCATTGTGGTTGCGCTCATGGCTTCCCGGTTTCCCCTCGGGGGCCACCCGAGAGCACAGGAATCCCATTAAACCTGGATATTTATTAATTTGGCTTGTTGTGATTTGGCTTGATTGGGACTTTTGTGTCAGCAGAGAACTCATGTTAGCAAAATTCCTAACAGTTATGTTGCTTGGAGTCAGTAAAACAAATGAGCTCCAGGTAGAATCTCATTATGGTGAATTCTTCAAATAATTAATGGGCAAGTCAACTGTATTCGTGTGTCTTTCATGGGAATGCACACACAAAGGTGAATGTTGTGACTGTCCTAGCTAGAGCCTCCCAGGGCCTAACTTTGGAATTATTCTTGACCAGTAGTATTGCTCATCCAGGACTCAATGAACTTTTACACCCACAGCTACAAATTAAGGTGTGTGTTCCTGTGTGTTTTCATGCACGTGTGTGTGTGTGTGTGTGTGTGTGTGTGTGTGTGTTATTTTACTTTGGTCAAGCTTCCATAGCCATTGACTACCAATATTACTTTATCACTGCTGGCTCTCCAGTTGTGGTCCTATTCTTGGTGAGTCAGAGACTAAGCCCCATTCAGGACCTCGAGTTTCTGTGATCACAGGAATCAATGTGCTGACTAAGCCCTGAGTCGGGCAGAGGACAGAAACAGTTGTTACCTGGGCAGAGTAATCTGATCCACTCCCTTCATCCCTTCCCTCCAACTATCCCTTCCTGTTCATAGGGAACTATGGGGCGGTGCTGCTGAAGACGCCAGAAGAGATTCTGGCTGAGGATTTCATCACTGTCTCCTACATCATTGGGATTAACAAGCAAGAGTTTAGCTCCTTCCCAATGGTGAGAACATACTGGCCTCTTAGACATACACACCACCTGAGCCTCACTCTCTGCTCCCATAGGTCCACTCTACTCCCAGCCTCCTCTGAGCTCAGGGCAGCTAGGGCAGCTACCTCCATGGTCACAAGTGGATAATTCTGTGGAGTTACTCTCCAGAGCAGCCCAGGTGTTCTCTGAAAAATCACAGGCCTGGAATTCCAGTCCCAAAACCCTGTCTTTCCTTAAAGAATCCTGACCTTCCTGGGCTGAGAGAACTAGAGACAGTGAGTATAGGGTGGAGCAACCAAAGACATCAAGAAAGGAGAAGGAAGCACAGCTTGGGAGAGTCGGGCTGGAGCAAAGCAGCTTCCACTTTGATCTCAGGGGTCCCAGAGACACCCAAGGTGTTCTCAGGAGCCTCACTGAAAAAAGAAAAATAATTCTGGTTGAGTTGGCATTGGGTTCAGAAAGGTAAAGAGAATCTTTTCCTTTATCAAAGATAGAATTCCACACGAGTGAAACAGTGGGTGATTTTACTCAGAAGTGGGGCTGCAGAGGGAGAAGGGAAAACACGACCTGAGTTCAGGTCCCCACAGCAGGAGCTCCAGAGTTTTGAGGCTCCAGTGAGCTCTGAGAGGAACAGTGAGTGGTCTGAAGTGCGATGAGGGAAGAGTTTGCTTCATGAGGTTACTGAATTTCATTCATGTTCACCTGCTAGAGGAATATATTTTGCATCATGAACAGAGCAAATCTGGAAGTTGAAGATAGCCTTGACAAATTAGGCCTTATTCCACAACAGGGTCTGGAAAAGAACAGTCATCTCCCCCAAATGTTTTTTTTCCAATAGACATTTAGATGTTCCAAGAAAACTTTCTCTTAAGTCCTTGATGAAATAATTCCAGTGAGGAATTTGTAATTCTTGGAGAAGTTAGGGGACTGACAATTGCAAGTTCTCTAATGCATCTTTCTAAGAGAGGACTCGGGGGTCAGTCTGCCCATCACCAGATTAACCTGAATTCTATTGAATGTCCCAGGCTTTCCTAGACAGGCATGCGCTGGAGACCGGCACCATGCTAGGGTGCGTGTTTGATTGCTGTAAACTGGCCCAGTGTTAGATGAAGTCTCTAGGATCACTGGGGCTTGGACTGAGCTTGGATTTATAGATATTTCTGCAGCTTTCTTGACAAAAGAATTCCAGAGACCATCAAAATAGCACAGCCACAGTGGTTGTTTCCTTGGTCACCTGAGGCTGGCAGGTGGGTGTGGGATTTGTGTCCTCTGTGTCTGACCATCCTGTCTGAATGCTGCTTCACTGTCTGGAGGACGACTGTGTATGTGATATGCATTACAAATAGTCTGTATCTAGGAATGAGATCAAGTCCACAAGCAGGACAAAGAAGACTCTTTAATACATACATAATGCATTATACATTTTACTACATACAATATAAACTATATAAAATGTATTCTGTATATACAATATACATGAATGCTGAATATGTGTGCTATGTATTCATATATAGCATCTATCACATTCAATAATTATGTGTTATAATATATACAAATATCCTCTTTACCGCCTAAGTTTCTAGATCTAAGCACATTCATTTTATTGACATTTTTTTTCAAACATTCTGTCTCACACCTGATAAACCCAGTAAAGAAGTTTCCTTCTGCACTGATTTGGTTGCCTGGCTATTTGTTTCTTCTTGATATCTCAGCATAATTCACAGATATTTAATGATTTTTAACATAATTTTATTGATTCTTTGGGAATTTCATCTCATGCGCCATAATCACACTCATTTCCCAGAGCCTCCAGATCTGCTCTTCGCCCTTGTAGTGATCCTCCAAAGGGAAACTTAAAAAGAAATAATAAAAATAAAATAGCAAGGGTATCAGAAGACCCATCGGAGAGGTGAGTGTGTTCTCGACCAGCAGGTTGACACCCCGGAAACAGAGCACAGACACCCTGCATCCCCCTAAACTAACTGGGTATTCAGCAGGGGCTTCTCTCCCTGGCTACTGCCTCTCTCTTCCTATCCCATCCCAGCATGTACCCAGGCACCGTTTCCCTTCTTTGGGGACATAGGATCCCCCAACTCAGCCTGCTTTGGAACTGAGGATCTGGGGAAAAAGTGGGGAGTGCAAGGGTGCAAAGGTTCCATTGTTTTACTGAGCCTGCACTCTGCAAGCCCTCCCTTTTGTCTGCAAGGTTCCTGGCCAGCAAGTGGCCCTGATCTTGTATCAGAAGACCTATAGAAGAGGTTCCTGGCCAGCAACTGACCCTGATCCTGTACCAGAAGATCCATCGGAGAGCATTTGAAGGAAGAGATGGGCAGGCGCCAATGCAAGAATTCCTCCAACAATCTGAAACACAGCATGATAACACCAGAACCCAGTGAACATACAAGAGGAAGACTTGAGCACCCTAATCCAGAAGAAGTAGAAGAAATAGACATTATGAAAGTGATAGAGTCCCTTAAACAAAATGTGAAAAACTCCCTTAAAGAAATGGATGAGAATAATAAAAAGTTTGAAGAAATGAATAAATCCCTAAAAGATACCCTAGGAAACCAAGAAAAAACAATCAAACAGATAATGGAAACAGTTCAAGACTTGAAAACTGAAATGGAGGTAATGAAGAAAACACAACCCAAGGGACGGCTGGATATGGAAAATCTAGGTAAATGAACAGGGACTACAGAGACAAGCAGAACCAACAGAATACAAGAGATAGAAGAATCTCATATGCTGAAGACACTATAGAGAAAATAAACACACTAATCAAAGAAAACAGCAAATCCAACAAATGCTCATCACAAAACATCCAGGAAATCTGAGACACCATAAAAAGGCCAAACCTAAGAATAACAGGGGTAGAAGAAGGAGAAGAATTACAACTCGAAGACCCAGAAAATATATTCAAAAAATTATACAAGAAAACTTTTCCCAACCTAAAGAAGGATATTCCTATGAAGGTACAAGAAGCATACAGAACACCTAATAGACTGGATCAAAAAAAAACATCTCCTGCCATATAATAAAACACAAAACATACAGAATAAAGAAAGAATATTAAGAGCTGCAAAGGAAAAGGTCAAGTAACATATAAAGGTAAACCCATCAAAATTATACCTGACTTCTCTATGGAAACCATGAAAGCCAGAAGGTCCTGGATAGATGTGCTGCAGAAATTAAGAGACCATGGATGCAAGCCCAGACTACTATACCCAGCCAAGCTTTCGTTCACCATCAATGAAGAAAACAAAATATTCTAGGATAAAAACAAATTTAAACAATCCATAGACACAAATCCAGCCTTACAGAAAGTAATAGAATGAAAATCACAACCCAAGGATCCCAACAATGCCCACAATAACTCAGACATCTCACAACCCTTCACCAGCACAACTCAAGGAAGGGAAACACACAAACTCTACCACCAAAAAAAAATCCGGAGTTAACAACCACTGGTCACTAATATCACTTAATATCAATGGACTCAATTCACCATAAGGCAAAGGTTAAGAGATTGGATGCAAAAACAGGATCCAACATTCTGCTGTTTATAAGAAACACACCTCAACCACAAAGACAGACATCTACTCAGAGTAAAGGTCTGGGAAAAGGTTTATCAAGTAAATGGACCTAAGAAACAAGCAGGTGTGGCCATACTAATTTCTAACAAAGTTGACTTCAAACTAAAATCAATCAGAAGAGATGGAGACGGACATTTTTTACACATAACAGGAACAATTCATCAGGACAAAGCCTCAATCCTGAATATCTATGCCCCTAATATAAAAGCACCCACTTACGTAAAAGAAACATTACTAAAACTCAAAGCAGCCATCAAACCACATACACTAGTAGTAGAAGATTTCAACACTCCTCTCTCACCAATGAACAGGTCAATCAGACAGAAACCTAACAGAGAAATGAGAGGATTAAGGGAGGTAATGAATCAAATGGACTTAACAGACATCTATAGAACATTCCACCCAAATAGGAAAAAATATACCTTCTTCTCTGCAGCTCATGGAACCTTCTCGAAAATTGACCACATACTCGGTAACAAAGCAAACTTAAACAGTTACAAAAAAAAAATAGTAACCACATGTGCCTTATCAGATCACCATGGATTAAAGTTAGAATTCAACAACAAGGCTACCCCCAGAAAGCCTACGAACTCATGGAAACTGAACAGTCAACTACTGAACCACACCTGGATCAAGGAAGAAATAAAGAAAGAAATTAAAGTCTTTCTTGAATTCAATGAAAATAAAGATTCAACATACTCAAACCTATGGACACTATGAAAGCAGTGCTAGGAGGAAAGTTCATAGCACTAAGTGCCCACTTAAAGAAAACAGAGAAAGCACACATTGGAGATCTAACAGCCCACCTGAAAGCTCTAGAAAAAAAAGAAGCAGACTCACCTAGGAGGAGTAAAAGACTGAAAATAATCAAACTAAGGGCTGAAATCAACAAAATAGAAACACAGAAAACAACCCAAAGAATCAATGAAACAAAGAGCAGATTCTTTGAGAAAGTCAACAAGATTGACAAACCTTTATCCAAACTAATCAAAAGGCAGAGAGAGAACACGTAAATTACCAAGGTCAGAAATGAAAAGGGGGACATAACAGACACTGAGGAAATCTAGAGAATCATTAGGTCTTACTACAAAAGCTTATATGCCACAAAGTTGGAAAATGTAAAAGAAAGGGACTTGTTTCTAGATAAATACCCTTTACCAAAATTAAGTCAAGACCAGGTGAACAATTTAAATAGACCTATAAGTTGTGAGGAAATAGAAGCTGTCATAAAAAAACCTCCCAACCAAAAAAAGCCCAGGACCAGATGGTTTTAATGCAGAGTTTTATCGGAACTTCCAAGAAGAGCTGATACCTATACTCCTTAATGTGTTTCACATAATAAAAACAGAAGAGTAAACAGAAGAGTCATTGCCAAATTCCTTTTATGAAGCTACAGTCACCCTGATTCCAAAACCACACAAAGACCCAACCAAGAAAGAGAATTACAGACCAGTCTCACTCCTGAACATCGACGCAAAAATTCCCAATAAAATTCTGGCAAACAGAATCCAGCAACACTTCAAAAAAATTATCCATTATGATCAACTAGGCTTCATCCCAGAGATGCAGGTCTGGTTCAACATACAAAAATCTATCAATGTAATTCACATATAAATAAACTGAAAGAAGAAAACCATATGATCATTTCGATAAATGCTGAAAAAGCATTTGACAAAATTCAACATACCTTTATGATAAAGGTCTTGGAGAGGTTAGGGATACAAGGATCATACCTAAATATAATAAAGGCAATATATAGCAAGCCAACAGCTAATATCAAATTAAATGGAGAGAAACTCAAAGCGATTCCACTAAAATCAGGAAGAAGACAAGGCTGCCTACTCTCACCATATTTTTTCAACATAGTGCTTGAAGTTCTAGCAATAGCAATAAGACTACATAAGGAGATCAAGGGGATTCAAATCAGAAAGGAAGAAGTCAAATTTTCGTTATTTGCAGATGATATGATAGTGTACATTAGTGACCCCAAAAACTCTACCAAAGAACTCCTACAGCTGATAAATACCTTCAGTGATGTGGCAGGATACAAGTTCAACTCCAAAAAATCAGTAGCCCTCCTATACACAAAGGATATGGAAGCAGAGAGGAAAATCAGAGAAACTTTACCTTTCACAATAGCCACAATCAGCATAAAGTATCTTGTGGTAACTCTAACCAAGGAAGTGAAAGATCTATTTGACAAGAACTTTAAAGGCATTGAAGAAAGAAATTGAAGAGGACACCAGAAAATGGAAGGATTTCCCTTGCTCTTGGATTGGGAGGATCAACATAGTAAAAATGGCGATTCTACCAAAGGCAATTTATAGATTCAATGCAATCCCCATCAAAATTCCAATAAAATTCTTCACAGACCTTGAGAGAACAATAATCAACTTTATATGGAAAAACAAAGAACCCAGGATAGCCAAAACAATCTTATACAATAAAGGAACTTCTGGAGGCATTACCATCCCTGACTTCACACTCTATTACAGAGTTACAGTAATGAAAACAGCTTGGTACTGGCATAAAAACAGAGAAGTCGACCAATGGAATTGTATAGAAGACCCGAATTTTAACCCACAAACCTATGATCACCTCATTTTCGATAAAGGA
>NW_004949113.1:1524028-1531623 GCF_000317375.1 Microtus ochrogaster
CCACAGGGCAGGGAACCCTGACTGCTCTTTGGACTGGAGAGGGAGGGGGAGAAGAGTGGGGGGAAGGGGAGAAGAGTGGGAGAAGAGGGAGGGAAATGGGAGGCTGGGAGGAGGCAGAAACTTGTTTTTTTTTCTCTTTCTGTTCTCAATAAAAAGAAAAAGAAAAAAAGAAATTATCGGGGAAATATCTTTGTTCTGTAACTCTCCTATCTGCCTAAATGTCTAGCCCAGCAAGTTGACTGTTTCTACTTTAATTGTTCAAAGTGTAACCTAGAGCCTAATCCTAAAGGAGGTTTAAGGACAACCGCAAATGTGGAATCTGTCTGTCTGGCTTCTCTTTGGCCATTAGCCAGAGATTGATGCATCATTAAAGAGGTCTTTCTTTATTAAAAAAAACCAAAAAACACATTTCCATTCACAATATCCTCAAAAAAAAAAGAAGAAAGTGAAGGAAAGAAAGAAAAGGGGGTAGAGCAAAAGAAAGAAATGTAAACATCTATGAATAAACTGAACAAAAGAAGTGAAAGACTCCTATAATGAAAAACATAAATCTCAGAAGAAACAGATAAAAACACTTGAAAATGAAAAGATATCCCATGATATGGATTGGTAGAATTAATATTATGAAAATAACCATTTTTCCAAAAGCTATTTACAGATTCAGTGTAATTTCAATCAAAATCTCTATCTTAGTCTTCACAGAGGAGAAAAAATTATTCTAAATTTATATGGAACCACAAAAGACCACAGATAGCCATAACAGTTAAGATATATTAGAGAGCCACAGTAATAAAACAGAATATGGTACTGGCATCAAAACAGACATATAGACCAATGAAACAAAATTGGAGACCCAAACATGAGTGCACATAACTTCAGCCATCTACTATTTGACAACAAACAAGCTGGTGAATAAACAGCACCTTTAGCATAGGGTACTGGGAAAACTGGATGTCCTCAAATAGAAGAATGAAATTAGGCCTGAATCTATCACCTGCACAAAAACTAATCAAAAATCTAGTGTGAAAGCTAAAACACTGGACCTGCCAGGAGAAAACCTAGGTGGTACCCTTCATGATATAGGTGTAGGAAAGGGCATTCTGAAAAGAACTCAATTTACCCAGGAATTCAGGCCACAAATTGACAAGTGAGATCTCATAAAACTAAAAAGTTTATATATAGCTAAAGAAATAAAGTATAGAGGAAGTCCATAGAGTGGAGATAATCTTTGTCCCCTATATATATGACAGAGAATTACTATCCAGAGTATATAAAGAATGCAAAAAAAAAAAAAGATTTAAGAAAACAATCCAAAAAGTTGAAGTTAAGTCCTTATTGTTGAAGACAACATGAACAAATATATGTGGCTACTGAGGTCGTGGATTTTAGAAAAGAACACACTACCACCATTTTATTAAACTAGCATCATTCCTATTGCTTCCTAGATACTTACCCTTATACCTACAGATAAGTGTAGTGCTCAGCTTTCAGCAAAGATGCTTCTTTTTGCTTCAGAAGACTCTTACAGAAATTCACTAGTTAAAATTCAGAGAACTGGCCATGGACGGGTGCCCAGGCCCAACTGATACATCTATGACACAACTCCTACACCCAAGGCTCAGGAAACATCAAGGAAGAAGTGAGAGAAAGCTCAGAAGAGCCAGACAGCAGAAATCTCCTACCTGTGACAGAGCAATTACTCTCACAAAATCCCAACTTTATGGCTGCCTAAACAAGACCTAAACAATGCTAGCGTTTGATATGCCAACATAGATGGGAGAAATCTCATGAGGTTCCACCTCTAGATGAAGAGCTACAAGCAGTTAACGACTGCTTAGAGAAGGGAAATTAGTCTTCCCTAAGAATGAGCCCCCAGACGGGGCAGTGGTAGTGGTCACCTTTAATCCCAGCACTCAGGAGGCAGAGGCAGGCGGATCTCCGTGAGTTCAAGGTATCATTTTTCTCTCTTTCTCCCTTCTATTCCTCCCATATTTGCCCACCTCCATGTCTGCCCACTTTCAAATAAACATATAAATCTAATCTGTTGAGTCTATTTAGTGCTGACTACACGCGTAAGTTTTTAGATCTGTCTTGTTTCTTCAGTGTCTACATATGAAATAGAAGATACTTTTTTCAGTTTCTACGAAGAATTCAGTTGGAACTCGGTTGTGGTATGTTCATATCCTTCTATGTCATGCCTAACACATTCTGTCAAGTTTGTGCTAGAGAAGCCCTACTCCTCAAAATTTCCAGCATCTTTTTATTACTGAAAGATTGATAATTATTATACGGTCACTGTCAGCCTATAGACACGTCATACAGTGCTAATCCTTCACCCTAATGGTGTAAATTATTCTCTTTATTGATTGCTGTATTAAACCGTTTTGTTTTCTTAGGAAATCCTATTCACAGTCATGGTGTACAAGCTTTTCCCGTACATCTGGATTTTGTTTGCTCATGTTTTGTGAAAGATTTTAGCTTCTATTTTAGTCAAGTATATCAACCTTTCGCTTTCTGTGTCCCCTCCTGGATTTTGCAGAAGGGCTAGTCTGCTCTCATGTAATGAGTTTGCAAAGACTCTCTCATCTTCAATGTTTCTTAAAGCATGAAAAATTAGTACTATTTTTCTGAAATATTTGTAAAATTCAGCTTCATTAAGCAGTGATGTCTTTTTGCTTTTCTGTGAAGGAAGGCTACTATGATTTGATTCTCCTCTAGTTGTTAGGCTGTCCAGTCTTTCTATTTTTGACTGAAATCTTTCTTTGTATGTTGTACATGTACAAAAATTTCTCCAATTTTTCTAGAGAATTGAATGTACTTGCCAATAACAATCAATAGCAGTAGTTTCATATGATTCTTTGTATTTCAGAGATTTCTGGTGTTGTTCTTATTTTATTTATGATTCACTCTATTTTACTCTTCTCCTAGTGTGTCTAGCAAAGTTTTATCAATTCTGTTTACACTTTCAAACATCTCAGATTGATAAGGTTTTGTACTGCTTCTACTAGACCTTATTTTAGTCAGTGTTTTAACCTGCCTATGTGGCTTCAAGCCAGGCACATCCAACTTAATCTTCTCTTCAGCCCTTCTGCTGAAGAATTTGGCCTTCATGGTGACAAGTGCTTAGGAACTCTCTCTTCCCTAGAACTTTGCAGTATCAGGATCTCACCATAGCAACAATGAGAGATGTCTGCTCACTGACCATGTCCACAGTTTGTTCAGGTTTACAGTCTGGAAGAAGATCTGGTTCCTCTTTCTGTGGTCACACCTCATACCAACTTTCTCAAAGGCACATGGACAAATACTGCTCGAGTCTTTTGTGGCAATGTATGCCTCCAACATTCTCCTGGCCTCCTGGGTGCTGGCTGTGCTTACAGATGCTTCTGCATCTTCCTTCATCCGGTGGCATTGCATCCATCAAAGGAAAGAGGGTGGTGTCATGAAGTCTTGCGAGGTAGCAGGCACACTATTCATATTTTTATAATTTGAATTTTTCTTTATTCTGAAATCATCTGGGATGTTTGTTCTTTTTGTATTTCATTGGGGTATGAGGTTGTTTCCTTGTGCCATCTCTACTTCATCATGATAGTATTTATTAATAGGAATACTCTTCTTAGGACTGATTTTACTTCATGCCGTAAGTTTTCATGTGTTGTATTTCCCATTTTGTTTCTCCCAAGGTAATTTTAGATTTTTCAATCCATTTCTTTATCAGGCCATTGTTTATGTGTAAATACAATTTTAAACTACAAAGTACTTGTCAATTTTTTGAAATCCAACTTACTACTAATTACTAGTTTCAGGAATTGTGATTAGAAAAGACACTTTATTTTATTTAAGTCTTAAACTGTTTCAGACTTGTTTCCTGACCCATGATAAGATGTTTCCTGAAGAGATTTCCAGTAATTAGAATGTAATCTGTGTCACTATTAGATTTAGTGATACAGTCTTTTAATGCCACTTGCTCAAAATGATTAAGTCCAAAGCTTCTGTATGATTTCCTGCCTGATCCGCCTAGTCCTGGAAACAGTGCGGTGAATCCCTTGTTATTATTTACTGCACTCTGTCCATTAGTATTGATTGTGTCCTCATGAAATGCTCATATACTTGCAAATGTTAAATACTGTTTATTAGCTGTCCATTTCATTATATAACATGCTTCTTTATTTCCTTTTACAGACTTATGAGTAGTTTTTTAATGACCCTTGGGGGAAGGTGGCACAGTTTCTCAACTCAATAACCACAGGGGAACAAAATTGATTGGGACCTTGTCATTAATGCTTTGGTCCCCAGATTCCTAGCAGGTATATTACCCAGAGATTACGAATTTATAAACTTTTATTTAATGAGAGGCTTTGAGAATTAAGTTTCAGGAACGAAATAAACAGCCCAGATCCTGGCATTGCCTTTAGTTCATGAATCCAAGCACAGATGGGAAGAATTCCTTCTGCTGCAGAGAACATTACTGTGGTTCCGGAATCACTTTACACCACCCCCCTGACCTAGCAGACATATCAGCTCCAGCACCCACTTCTCTGAAAGGTAAGATACACACAGCACATCTGAAAATGATAGCATCTGATTGAGCACAGTAAATAAGAGGACAGAGAAGTAACTCTTCCTGCTGAAGCCTCAGGTTAGGAAGTGAGAAAACATCACTGCTTCAAAAAGAATTTAAAAGGGGCGAGTGACTAACCGAAAGGAAACTTCGGGTTTAACTACAGCTTGTTCACCCTCAGCATCCCTCCTCTTGCTTCTTGGTCTTCCTGACATCATATCTACAGGCTTTCTTTTCCCATCAGCTGAAACCATTTCCTCCCTAGGACTCTGGTAAGTTCCCTTTGTGTCTACATTTGAGTTTCCTCTGTGTTTTAGTCAATGTTTACGCCTTCTCATCACCTACTAGTTCTTATCCCCCTTGCATCTCATTGCTCACACATCTCTCCATCATTTACAGCCTCCTTGCGTTACGTTTGAGATACAGTTGACCGCTCTCCGCTTCCATGTGTTTCTGGGGATATGGATTGGAGGTGATGAAGTCACTCATCAGAAAAGATGAATACAGTTCCTGTGATTGTAAGCACTCTAAGTCTGACATGTTCATCTGTAGGCCGATCTTTTTCAACGTCCCAAATCTTCCCTGAGCTTGTTACAATTTCTTGCCTTTAAAAATGAGCTTTATTGCTGGATGGCGGTAGCACACGCCTTTAATCTCAGTACTCATGAGAGAGAGGTAGGCAGATCTCTTTGAGTACTAGCACAGCCTTATTATTTACAGAGTGAGTTCCAGGACAGCCAAAGTTACAAAGAGAAACCCTAACTTGAAAAAGAAAAGAAAAGAAAAAACAAAAAGAAAAAAACTTTATTATAAAAATTTGTAAATAAAACCATCACACACCAAAATTAACCAGGTCTGGTCTATAAACCTCAGTGCACTTCTGCAGTTAGATCAGGCATTCGGAGGCTGTGCGGTTCCACACTTCCACTCTGAAATGTATTTTTTGCTTTTATAATGATGCTTACTCATGTATATAATTTCCAAATAATCGGCTACAGTATGCCATTTTCATACACGTAGCCAGTGTACTTTAATCATATTCACCCCCTGATACCTTATTGGCTATATTTTTCCTGTCCCCTCTACTTGCATGTTTAATCTAGATTCATTTTAATATCTATATTTAATGAGCATATAATTACACCATTTCTCCTCTTCCTTTTCCTTCCTCCAACTCTTTCCATGTATCCCTCACTCACTTTCAAATTTATGTCTTTTTTAATTGCTGTTACATATATGCATAAAAATATAAATAAAATGTGCTGAGTCCACTTAGTCTCTTTTATGCCTATGCTGTCAAGTCTGACTACTTAATACTGGATAACCAGTCAGGGGCTCGTCCCTGAAGATGACTAATTCTCCCTCTCTTGGCAGTCCTTTGTCTAGGGATGAAGCCTCCTGACACGTGCCCCTACCATGCTAGCTTGTCTACTGATGTGGTCATTGTTCAGATTCTGCTTACGCAGCCATATTGTTAAGGTATCATGGGTGTGAGGTCTTCATCATTTCAAGGAGACACAGTCTCACAGCAGACTTCCCTGTCCTCTGGTTCGTACAGTCTTTCCACCATCTCTTCTACAAAGAGAAGGGGTGATGAGGTATGATCTCTGATGAGGGTGAGAGCTACAAGGGCAAGTATTCAGAATGAAGTTACAAGTCATACTAGTTTAGCAAAGTGGGGCTAGGACATTTTACTCTAAGACTCATGACCTCACCAGCTCCAGAAAGTTGGGCAGGTATGTGACCATTTTCTACAAATTACTTGTTCATTGCTGCCGACAGTAAATAAAGAGGTATGTTTTATGCTTAAATATTTAACCATACACAATACATATTTTGACTGTAATCGCTTTTCAATCAATTTATACTGTCATTTTCTCTCCAGAAAATGATTAAATGGCTTTTACCCATAATAGGAAGCATTATCACTTTTTCTTTAATTACGTTGGTTTGAAGTTTCTTAACAGTACTTGGTAGTGACAGTAGCAGATATGAATATTTGTCTTCAATATGATCTTAATGGAAGTTATTACTGTAATTTCATGTCTGGATGGATAGTAGCTGATAAAGATGCTGATTTGTATTATAGAAATGCAAGATCCTTGCATTTAGAATTTTCCCAGAGCTATGTCCAAGGAGTTTTTGACACCTGTAAAGATGAGTTTGTGATGTTCAGAATGCCTTCTATTAACTCATTACATGGTAATAAATCGATTACCACTATGGAGAGTGTATTGCTTCTTTGAGTTGCCTGTAACTTGGTCATCCAAGTTACTATTCAAAGAATATATTTTCTAGCCTAACTTGTCTGGGATAGAGTTCTATGTTTGCTACTAAATAAAGCAAATGGGCTTTCTTACTCTGGTTGTATGAGGAAGGCTGTTTTCCTTTAGCATCGGGGTTAATTTTTTTTAAGTCCTTTTGATTTTATTTATTTCTTGGGAGAGGGACTAACTATGGGAAAGCTATACTGTAGAGGTCAGAGGACCACTTCCAGGGTCCATTCCATCCCTTTACCATGTGGATCCCAAAGACTGAACTCAGGCAATCAGCCCCAGGGAAAATACTTTTACCTGTTGATCTAACTCACTGGAGTCTGAATAATTCTTATAAACTAAGATTAGACAACATTGCTACACTAGCATCTCAGCCTCCATGAGAGCGGGATTTATCTGGTGTAGTGAGTTCATCCTTTATACTTGTTTCATTTTTTAAAAAAAACACACATGTATAAGTGTTTTCCTACGTGTATATTTGTGTGCCATGTGTGCGGCTGGTGCCCACTGAGGCCAGAAGAAGGCATCAGATGCCCTGGAACTGGAGTAACTGGTGGTTGAAAGCTGCCATGTGATTGTTGGGAATCAAGCATAGGTTCCCTCGAAGAGCAACAGGTGGTCTTAACTTCAGAGCCACCTCTCTTTGTTTTTTTTTTTTTGTTTTTGTTTTTTGCAGTTCAATGATTTTTTTTTTATTGAGAAAAGGAAAAAAACAAGTTTCCACCTCCTCCCAGCCTCCCATTTCCCTCCCCCTCCTCCCA
>NW_004949113.1:1533518-1581557 GCF_000317375.1 Microtus ochrogaster
CATCCAGTTATGCCAGCACCATTTGTTGAAGATGCTTTCTTTCTTCCATTGTATACTTTTGGCTCCTTTATCAAAGATGAGGTGTTCATAGGTTTGTGGGTTAAAATTCGGGTCTTCTATACGATTCCATTGGTCGACTTCTCTGTTTTTAAATGACCTTCTCATAACCAATTAAAAATATATTTAAGTATAACTTTAAACTTTTTCTTTTAATTAATTTTATTATTATGGTATTTAAAAGTAATGATACCATGCTCTTTGGCTGCAGAATATGTAGATCTCAATCTCAACCCTTCCAGGAAACCACTTCCCTTCTGGCTAGATTCCATGATGCTGGAAGGTGCTATGCAATTGGCTGGGAAAGAAAAGTTATCCAGAGTCTTGCCCATCACCGGACCCTGCATTCTACAGTACTGACCTTCCAGGTAAGATGTACCTGCAATAGTGACATGGGAATTTCATGCCTGGTACTGTAGACATGGTCAAGAGTTCGTGGATGGAAAGTCTTAGGCCTTATGGTAGAACCTACTACTGTTGTTTTGCTAAATGGTTCTGGCATCAAACTGCCTTCTAAATAATTAATCCACAGACCTAACCTGCTCTCAGTCTTGGTTAGAAGAGTTCCTTTCTGCAGAGGGCACCAGTCAGCGTAGATTCATGACAGGTCACATGACTGGATAACCTCATGACTGGTCAACACGCTGGGAAGCGGGCACTGTGAGTGCTCAGTACTAAATGAGACATCTTTATCAGCCCTGCACTCTCAGGAGCCTGCATACTCAGGGGTGTGTGGAAAGGCGAGGCTCAGGGGACACTGTGGAAAAGAAGGCAGAAACAAGGAAAGAGAGATGGGGAGGAGTGTTGTCAGCTCTTGCCTTCTAAATATGAAGTAACGTGTGAGCCTACAGCAGGCATGAGATCTGCATAAATTCAGGTGGATCAAAATGCCAGCACAAAAATCTGAGGAACTCTTGAGCCCTTATGACGGGCTATTGGCAACCGATGGCTGCTGGGGGAGGAAGAAGTGCTTTTCGCCAGGAGCGTGTCCAGTGGTAGGTGCCACCCACCCTCAGTGGATGACCCACAGCCACGCACATATGGGTAGCACTAAATGGTCTTAGTGGTTTATACCTGTATGTCCATGCATATGTATGCATATAGACATAGCAATAACAATTAAAGAAAGGAAGCCAGGAATCTGAGTGGGGCCTGGGAAGAGTTGGAGGAAGAAAAGGGAGTTGAGGGAAATAATATGGTTCAATTTTAATTTAAAAAATAGTTACCTATTTTAAGAGAAAAGAAGTAAGAAAAAAACACATTGTGCTTTGTAAAAAAGAGGGTATGAGTTTGGAGGTGGGGTTGTTGGGTGAATGTGGCAGGAGGAGGAGGCAGAAATGAGGAGTGGAGGTGGCCACAGTACATTGTGTATGTATAGGAAATCTTCAAAGAGTATATTTTTAAAAGACGAGAGATGAAAAGTAATTGAAAAGAGATCTTGGGAATTAAGGTAGCAGAGTATTTGAAGGCAGCTCTGAATACTAAATCATGTGTTACAACTAGGAGTCCCACATGAGGTGGCCCACAGGAGAATATGGCTCAACTTAGAAGCCCAAGCCTCTAAGGAGAAGCAAGCATTGTGCAAATGCCCCATGTCACCAATGCATGGGGTTCAAGTTAAAGCAGACACACATCTACTATGTTTGTTCCCTGTTGTTCAGTCTTCCTGTTTCTTATCTTTTCCAGATACCTCGTTTACATGGAACCAGAAAATCACACAGGGATTCCAGAGTTTTATCTGTTGGGACTTTCAGAGAACCCAGAGATTCAGTCTGCTCTTTTTGGACTGTTTCTGTCTTTGTACTTGGTGACGATCTTTGGGAATCTGCTCATCATCCTGGCCATTGTCTCTGACCCTAAACTGCACACGCCCATGTATTTATTCCTCTCTAACCTCTCCTTCTCTGACATCTGCTTTACCTCTACCACTGTCCCGAAGATGCTGCTGAACATCCAGACACAGAGGAAGCGCATCACCTACGTGGGCTGCATCGCACAGATGTACTTTTTCACGGTCTTTGGACTTCTGGACAATTTGCTTCTGACTGTGATGGCATATGACCGCTTTGTGGCCATCTGTCACCCTCTGCACTACACGGTCCTTATGAGCCCTAAGCTCTGTTTCTACCTACTTCTCCTGGCATGGCTCATAAGCATTCTCGGAGCCCTGCCTGAGAGTTTAACTGCTCTGAGACTGTCATTCTGTGCCGTCGTGGAAATCCCACACTATTTTTGTGAGCTTCCTGAACTCCTCAAGCTAGCCTGCTCCAACACCTTCATCAACAATGTCGTGTTGTATATTGTAACCGGTATCATGGGCTTTTTTCCCCTTGCTGGGATAATTTTCTCTTATTCTCAGATTGTGACATCTGTCCTTCAGATTTCAACAGCAGGAGGGAAATATAAAGCATTTTCCACCTGTGGTTCTCACCTCTCAGTTGTCTCTCTGTTCTACGGAACCTGCCTAGGCGTGTACCTCAGTTCTACATGGACACAGGCTTCTTGGGCAGGGGTGCTCGCCTCCATTCTGTATACTGTGGTCACTCCCATGATGAACCCCTTCATCTACAGCCTGAGGAACAGGGACATGAAGAGAGCCCTGAATACACTTCTATGTAACCCATCATCACCATCTTGAAAGTAGGAATTTTTGTATGTGTGTTTGTGTGTGTGTGTAGACCAGAGGACAACCCCATTGCAGTACCTGTCATGATATTAGTGGTCATATAGAGTACCAATTAATTCTAGAAATATTCTTCACCTACCTTTCTGTACGTTTTTAGGTTTGAATCTGGAGTAGTTTTTGGTCATTTAGTGGGTTGTGGATGTTTGTCATCATTTAGGGGATTTAGTTGCAAGTTGTTATTGGTCATGGTCAGGGAAGAAATTAAGCAAAGGAGGTTAGATTTGGGGATCTCTTTCTGAAAAGAAAAAGAGGAGGGATATAGGAATAATAGGATAAAAGTAAATTATTGAATGTACTTTTAGACTAAAAAGCAACTCCTAGTCTCAAATATTTTTACATTGGTATGCATTTATGTATACCGATATAAATTTAAGGTTATTTTTGTTAGAACATGCTGCAAGATATTATACCTATGCAACTCATTTTAAATTATAATGCAGAGTTCCAGTCCTTGAAAGCTACTATTACAAACTATTTAGGATAATTAAGATAACAATCAAATTTGTAGTAAAGTTAGATGTAGACAGAAATAAGCTTTATTTAGCCTCATGTATTCTAGATAGATCAGTGATCTTTTAAAAACTCAGAGATCTACAGACTATGGCATTCAAGATGTTTTAATAGTATAAGGCTTTTGATAACTGTGATCTATGTCTGTTGCTGGCAGCAACAATTTACTTCCAAAAAAAAAAGATGATGGGTATCAAAGAATCTCCATATGTAGTTTGCTTTTAATGTGGCAAAGCTAGCCTCTTGGCAAGAAAGTACCCTTGCCTTGACTGTTGACAGTATGCTGTCCAAATTGGACAAGCAGGACACAAAGGAGGTTGACTGCCAAACTCTGCCAAGACAGGGTAGGATAGTCCTTCAAAATTCCTACTTCACTGAGAAGTCTGTCAGATATTCTAGGTCCCAAAATTGCAGAGAATTTTTGTATGACTGTCCAGGAAGCCAGCTCTCTCTGTCATTTCTATAGTTTTGAAGTTGTTTGCTCTGCACATCCTGTTTACAAAGGTAATATTTTATCCTTCTCAGATCTCTGATGGGTTTTAAATATTATTGGATAGTTTTACCATCTTCTTTGCTACTAAATTCAGAAAATAAACTTATAAAATAGATGTTAAGTTTATAAAGTTGAGAGACATTAAAGCTTAAGTTGTTTATCTAAGAAAATGTTTTAGGTCAAAAAGATATTTTTAGATTAGCAATACAAGTTATGGTAGAAAGTGATTTAGGCTTACTAAACCTGGATGGAGGTGGGCAGTCCTTGGACTTCCCACAGGTCAGGGAACCCTGATTGCTCTTCAAGCTGATGAGGGAGAGGGACTTGATTGGGGGAGGGGGAGGGAAATGGGAGGCGGTGGCGGGGAGGAGGCAGAAATCCTTAATAAATAAATAAATTAAAAAAAAGAAAAAAAAGAAAGTGGTTTAGGGATAAAACTTTGGATTCACCAAGATAGGATAGATAAAGGAGTATACTCTCCAAATTTGCCAAATACGAATGAACTGGACACTGTGAATGTAATGCTTACCTGATAATTTTTCTCATTGTATATAGTTCCAGAGTTAAAACCTTTCCTTTTTATTTAGCCAATACCTGATAATTGTTCTTATTGTGTATAGTTTCACTTTGTTAGAGTTAAACCTTTCCTTTTTATTTCGCCAATACCTGATAATTGTTCTTATTGTATATAGTTTTGCTGTTAAAAAGTTTTTTTAAGAAAACTTTTCTTTTTATTTAGACAAAAGGGGGAAATGCTGTGGGATATTTGATTGTACTGTGACCCTCTGAGACAATGTTAATAAAATTAATCTGGATCAGGGAGCAGAGTCAAGTTGGCAAGTACTAGTTATAGAAAGTATGAGAACCCAGAGAGATGGATAATGAGGCACAGGAAGAAATAGTGAGGCACTTAGAGATTCTTGGTCCTTTTTGGCCTCTGATTGTGGAGAGGCATGCTTTCTGGATCTCTAGTAAAAAGGGGAAGGTCAGCTGGTCACTTTTCCACAGATTCTTTGATCTATCAGGTTTTCACCCCAATATCTGACTCCTGGGGCTTCATTGATAATAGAACAACTTGGACAAAAACAACAAGAGCAGAAATTAATAAAGCAGAAACAAAAAAAACAATACTAAGAATCAACAAATCTATGAGTTGTTCTTTAAGTAGATAAACAAATCACACATACACACAAATGACAGGCATGACCCAAATTAATAGAATCAGAAATGAACAAGGAAACATTACAACAGAACCCAAAGATATTCAGAATATTATAAAATAAAACTATTCCTATACTTTAAAGACATATATTCCATTAGATTGGAAAATCCAAAAATATATATGAATTTCTTTAATCATACAAACTACTGAAGTTAATCCAAGAAGAGAGCAGCAACCTAAACAGACCCATTCCAAAGGAAGAAATTGAAACAACAATAAAAAGTCTTCCAAGTAAAAATCCATCCAGGCCCTGATGGATTCACCAATGAATTCTATCATACTTTCAAAGAAGATCTAAAGCCAATATTCTTCAATTATTCAAAAAGTAAAAAGTAAAAGAAATAAAATGGAGCTTTTCCAAACTCTTTCTATGAAGCCACATAATGTACCACAGTTCTGTGACAGCCTTCCTCGATACGAAACCACAAAGGTGTTTGGGAGAACATTGCTTCGCTCAGTCTTTACCATCATGAGACGACAACTCCTGGAGCAGGCCAGACAGGAAAAAGACAAGCTGCCTCTTGAGAAACGAACATTAATCCTCACACATTTCCCAAAGTTTCTGTCCATGTTGGAAGAAGAAGTGTATAGTCAAAACTCTCCTATCTGTTCTGTCAGCCTCTTCCAGAACCAGCCCACTAGGAATCCAAACAGTGATCAGTCCTCCTGTTACTGGGACAGCATCTTTCTGTACAAATGCCTCTTCCCATGAGCAGATCAATGGAGATAGAGCAAGTCCTGGTTGCAGAGGTCCTTCTGGGCTTGACGCAAACCCAGGAGAAAAGAGGAAAATGAACAACTCTCATGCTCCGGAGGAAGCCAAGAAATCCTGAGTGTAGGGGGATATTCCTGTGGAATTGATCAATGAGGTCATGTCTACCATCACAGACCCTGCAGTGATGCTTGGACCAGAGACCAATTTTCTGTCAGCACATTCAGCCAGAGATGAGGCGGCAAGACTGGAAGAGCGCAGGGGTGTCATTGAATTCTATGTGGTGGGCAATTCCTTGAGCCAGAAACCGAGCAAGAAGATGCTGATGTGGCTGGTGGGTCTGCAGAATGTGTTTTCTCACCAGCTGCCTCGAATGCCCAAAGAATACATCACACGACTCGTGTTCGACCCGAAACACAAAACCCTTGCTTTAATTAAAGATGGCCATGTCATTGGTGGTATCTGTTTCCGGATGTTTCCATCCCAGGGATTCACGGAAATTGTTTTCTGTGCAGTAACTTCAAATGAACAAGTCAAGGGCTATGGAACACACCTGATGAACCATCTCAAAGAATACCACATAAAGCATGATGTTCTGAACTTCCTCACATGTGCGGATGAGTATGCCGTCGGCTACTTCAAGAAGCAGGGTTTCTCCAAAGAAATCAAAATACCTAAAACCAAATATGTCAGATACATCAAGGATTATGAAGGTGCCACTTTGATGGGATGTGAGTTGAATCCTCAGATCCCATACACAGAGTTCTCTGTCATCATTAAAAAGCAGAAAGAGATCATTAAAAAGCTGATAGAAAGAAAGCAAGCCCAGATTCGAAAAGTCTACCCTGGACTTTCGTGTTTCAAAGCTGGAGTTCAGCCGGGCGGTGGTGGCGCACGCCTTTAATCCCAGCACTCGGGAGGCAGAGGCAGGCGGATCTCTGTGAGTTCGAGACCAGCCTGGTCTACAGAGCTAGTTCCAGGACAGGCTCCAAAACCACAGAGAAACTCTGTCTCAAAAAACCAAAAAAAAAAAAAAAAATCAAAGCTGGAGTTCGGCAGATCACTATAGAAAGCATTCCTGGAATCAGAGAGACAGGCTGGAAACCAAGTGGAAAAGAGAAAAGTAAAGAGCCCAGAGACCCAGAGCAGCTTTACAGCACCCTCAAGACCATCCTGCAGCAGGTGATGAGCCATCAAAGCACTTGGCCTATCATGGAACCTGTGAAGAGAACAGAAGCTCCAGGATATTATGAAGTTATAAGGTTCCCTATGGATCTGAAGACCATGAGCGAACGCCTCAGGAACAGGTACTATGTTTCTAAGAAATTATTCATGGCGGACTTGCAGCGAGAGTTCACCAACTGCAAGGAGTACAAGCCTCCTGAGAGCGAGTACTTCAAATGTGCCAGCATCCTGGAGAAGTTCTTCAGTAAAATTAAAGAAGCCGGGTTGATTGATAAGTGATTTCTTCTACTTAGACACTCAACAGCAGTGTGCCTAAAGCAGGTGGTTTAGGTTTTGGGCTTTTTTTTTTTTTTTGGTTTTTGTTTTTTGTTATTGTTATTTGTTTTTAAGAATTGTATATCATGTGTTGAAGAGACTTGTAATAATTAGCACTTTTGAAAAACAAACAAAACCTCCTTTAGTTTTTCAGAGACTTATTTAAATGGAAGTCATAGAAAAAATTATTTTGTGGGATAGATTTTACTATTTCCTACTATCATGTAAATTTTCTCTGGCATATCCAGTAGCTAACAGATGATCAGGGGCTTCCTCAAAACCTGTATGCGAGGAAATTGCACACAGTGTCAATATTTAAGGGATCTAGAGAAAATTCTGACCACGAATGTCTCCATTTTTTTCTAATGGAACATGAGAGTTTATTTTATTCTGAAGGACTTTAAGGGTCCACAATATGCCTGTCAAGGTGAACTATGTGATATTTGAAGTCTCATTGTAAACCTTTTACAAATATATATTTTTAAAACACTCATCTGGAAGAGGTGCTCAGAACAGTTCTGAAAAAATGCAGCTTCCCCAACAGCAGCTGCCTGGACTCTTTGAAAGTGCCCAGGGCTTTGTTGTCCTGTCTGCCTATCACAGGCTGCAGAGTGTAAGAGTCCAGGGCTTTGGTCATCCTGTCTGCCTATCACAGGCTTGAGTGCACAACCACTATGGAATAATTCTCGGCAGATATGTATCAATAGCGTATTTGCCTTTGCTTGTGCAGGCTTTAAGTTCTTAAACATCCTTTACCAGGTCACAAAGGTGTCAACTTGAAAACATTGGAGGTTTTGTCAATGTTAAGACGTAGCCTAAATATTTATGAATGCTGGGGAGTCTTACTACAAATGAGTAAGGATTCTTTGTATTTTTCTGGTCCAATTAACCTTATTAGCAAGGTCTATGTGAACATTTCCCATTTGCACTTCCAGATTTATGTTTGTCTGACGTGAACTGAATTCTCACCAAAGTTTATGCCAGTATTTTAACCCCTGAGTCGTTTCAATGGTCCCTGATAAAATCCCACTAATATCCACCCACTATAAAACAAACCCTATATCTGGAGCTGGAGAGAAGGCCCAGGGTTAAGAGCACCTCCCATTTTCCCAGAGGACATCAGGTTGATTCCCAGCAGCAACATCCAAAATGGTATAATCTTATTAACCAGTTTGACTGGGGACTCAAGCTTAGTGCTTGGATTTATTTCCTGATTACACTACATAGAAAAGTGGGACTCCTGCCACTCCAACTAATATACAACCATTTTAATCTCAATGATCTTGACACTAATTTTTATGATGCAAATTTATAAACTGATTTTTTTTTGGTAAAGGCTGAGGTTTTAAAAATGTATTTAATGTATGTTTTCTATCAGCATAAATTATAATAGGTCACTAATGTCATTAAAACAGCTTGCAGAGGTAGTGTGCTTGAAGGAAAACGCCCTGGCAATGCTACTGAGCGCTGCTTCTGACATGGAGGTATTCTATACGTTCAGAGTGTCCACTGAGGACCACACTGAAGATGCCTCAGCTTTTGAATTGGAAGGAACACTCTAAGTGGTGTCTAGACTTTTAATGAAGAATGATAATACAGATTGCATTAAGTATCACAGACTGTTTTTAAAACCAGATTTTGCTGAAGCATCTGTCCAGCTTGGTATCCTGTGAAAGTTTGTTTCCTGGGTAGACATTCTTATAGAGTATTGTCTTTAAAATCAGATGGTCTCTTCTATATTGAAAGCATTTTCATGTTTTCTAATTTAAAAATTAATATTTTCTTATAGATATTGTGCAATAAAGCTGAAGTAGAATGTGTGGGTTTTGCAAATGCTTTAACAGCTGATAAAATTTTACATTTGTAAAATTAATATATTGTACTGGTACAAAATAATTTTAAATTATATTTTAAAAAAATGATGACCTCATGAAATTTGCAGGCAAATGGATGGAACTAGAAAAAAATCATTCTGAGTGAAGTAACCCAGATCAAAAAAGGCAAATAAGGTAGTTTACTCACTCATTGGTGGTTATTAGGAGTATAGGATAACCAACCTACAATCCACAGCCTAGAGAGGCTAGATAACAAGGAGGGCCCAAAAAGGGATACATGGAGTTCCCTGGGAAGGGAAAGTAGTAAAGATCTCCTGAGTAAACTGGACGCAGGGGTTGGGGAGGATGAAGGGATGGGAACTAGAGGGAGTGGGTTGGGTGGGCTGGGTGTGGAAGGTGGGCTGGCAGCAAGATAGAAGGGGGAGTAACATAAGAGATGTCTTAATGGGGGAATAACTGGGGGTTAGGGAGAAACCTGGTGCCAGAGAAACCCACAGGATGACCTCAACTAAGATTCCCTAGCAGTGGTGAAGAGGATGCCTGAACTGTTCATCTGCTGTAAGCAGAATGGTGACTTCCCTAGTTGTCATCAGAGATACTCTATCCAGTAACTGATGGAAGCAGAGGCAGAGATCCACAGAGAAGCACTGCACTGAGCCCTGAGAATCTTGCAGAAGAAAAGGAGTGATTGTACCAGCCAGAGCAGTCAGGATGGGGAAACCACAGGGACAGCTGACCTGAGCTCACAGGAGCTCATGGATTCTGAACCAACAGTCAGAGAGAGTGAATGGGAATTAATAGACCCTCTGCATGTATGTGACAGGTGTGTAGCCTGATCACTTAGCAAGGCTTCTAACAGTGAGGGGAGGACCTCTCCCTGGCACTTAGCTGACTTTTGGTAACTTGTTCCCCATGATGGATTACCTGGCCCCACCTCAACATAAGGGGAGGAGCTCAGTCCTGCTTCCAACTAATGCACCATGCTTTGTGCAAGCCCATGGAAGGCCTGTCCCTTTGTGAATGGAGATGGAGAAGAGTGAATGGGGAAGGAGGTAGATAGGAGAGGGAAGGGGGTGGGAGGAGAAAGGGGACACTAGTTGAAAGAAAATCTTATTCAAAGAAAAAAAACAAAAATAGTTCTGAGGAAACTGGGTATCCTATATGTCCAAGAAAGAAATTAGTCCTATATCTATCACCTTGAACAAAAATTAGATTCAAGTGGGTTGAAGACCTCATTTTGAAGCCTGAAATCAGCTACAACAGCTAGAAGAAAACATAGGATAGAGGCTCAGGAAAGGAGTGTCTGAATAGGACTCTATTTGCCCAATAATTGAGGCCAAGAACTGATAAGTAGAACCTCATAAAACTAAAAAGCTTTTGATGAAGAAGAAACCAAAGAATGGAAGCTAATCTTTATCAACTATACATTTGACAGAGGATTAATATTCTGCATATACAAAAAACTAAAAATACAGAATCAAGAAATGTATCTTTTAAAAAAAAATGAGCTAGTGATCTGAACAGAAAGTTCTCAAAAGAAGAAATAAAAATAGTTAAGAAAGACATCAAAAAGTATTCATCACTCATAGCAGTTAGGGAAATGCAAATTAAAACAACTTTGAGACACAGGCAGAATGACAAAGATCAAAAAAAAATAGCTGATAATAAATGCTAGGTAGGGCATGGAGAAAAGGAACCTTAATTCACCATCACTAGAAATGCAAACTGCAGCCACTCTGGAGCTCATGTTCCTCAAATCAAAATCCTCAAAGAGTTGGAAAAAAATCTACCATATGTGTTATGGCAAAAGTAAAATTCTGCAGTTCCCCAAGTGGCTGCAGCAGGCAGTGGGTCCAAAGACAATGCCGCAGTGGCAACAGGGAGCAGGCCATGAGACCATGCCACAGTTACCCAAAGTGGTAGCAGGCAGTGGGCATCAGGTCCCTAAAGCAGCCAATCCCAGACAGGGGTGGCACAGTTCCCCAAGTGACTGCAGCGGGCCACAAGGGGCAGCGAGTCCCAGGCAGGGAGCTGTGTGGTGGGTAAGAGACCTCGATGGGGCAGCCAGTCCTACGAGGAGAGACAGATGGATGGGCATACCACAAGACGATGATGCAGGTCTCTGAAGGCGGCTGGTCCCAGGCAGGAAGCCATGTGGGGGTCAAGAGACAGACGGATAGGCACACCATGCAGAGTGAGGTTGGATATTTATTTAGTCGGTTATGGAGGGGAAAGGAGAGAAGAACAGAGAGAGAGGCAGAGACAGAGAGAGAGAAAAAAAATGGGGGGTAGGGAGGAGAGGAGCCACAGCAGCAGCTACCTAAAATAACATGCTATTGTTGTTTTCCTTGGTTTCCCCTCAGAGGTTGAAGGTAAAATCCTATTGCTGAAGACACCAGATATTTAAGACAAAGGACTCGGATGTCTTAAATGGGATCTAACCTGAAAGCTTTCTTCCTGCAGTCTTGCTTCCAAAAAACCAGAAAATACTATGCAACTGCCAAGGGAGGAAAACAATCTGTAATCCTATCCAGCCAATATGCACATAAACAACAATAAGGAACAGACTGGTAAGATATCCCTGAGGATGCAATAGTGGCATTCATCTGAGCCGTAACCAATAGCTATCTAATTGAACATGAGGCCTGCTCAGCAAGAGGGAAACCTAGACATACTTAGGGTTAGTGTACTGGCTGGTTTTGTGTGTCAGCTTGACACAAGCTAGAATCATCAAAGGAAGGAGCCTCAGCTGAGAAAATGCCTCCTTGAGACCTTGCTATAAGGCACTTTCTCATTTAGTGATCAATGGGGGAGGGCCTAGCCCATGGTGGGTGGTGCCATTCTTGGACTGCTGGTTCAATAAGACTTTTCATTCCCAGCTTGCTTTTGGGTCATGATATTTTGTCACAGCAGTAGAAACCCTAAGAGAGCAAGGTTACGGATCTTAGAGAAGCTACGACTGCCACTTTACTAGACCTGTATTCTGATTTGTTATCCTTTTACCTGCAGATAAGGGTGGTCCTCACCCTTCACCAGAGACACTTCCCTTTGGAACAGAGACAGTTACAGAAAACCATATCTGTTCAAAATAGAGAGAACAGCTGATCACGAATAGACCTGTAACACAATTCCTACATCTAAGGCTCAGGACTCTTCTAGGAAGAGGGGAGCAGAAAAAGTCTGCTGTCAAATCGTAGCCCCTAGAAATGACAGGGAAGCTTCACTTGTGATACCACAACAATATGGCTACCAAACAGACCTGAACAAGAACATCAATAGGCATGCTAATGTGAAAGGAAGAAATCTCATAGGCCATCACGAGACAAAGAACTAAGTAGTCCACTACCCCACAGAGTAGCTCCCAAATTGAATATCCAACACTGTCTTAGTTACTGTTCTATTGCTGTAAAAAGATACTGTGACCAAGACAAGTCTCATAACACAAAACATTTAATTGGGAACTTGCTTACAGTTTTAGACTGTTAGTCTATGATCATCATGGTGAGAAGCAGACAGGCATGGTGTTGAAGCAGTAGTTAAGAACTTTACATCTTATCTCTAGGTAGAAATCAGGGGAAATGGGTCTCTGTCCCCAGTTAACATCATCTGCTGTGCACTGAAGGTCTCGGGATGCGGAGGAGCTGGGGAGCAGGGACTCAGGGTGGTATGAACAATGGGGGAGGTGTTTTTGAGGCAACAGGGCTAGCTTAGATAGTTCAAGACAGGAGGAGGGAGGACAAAGGAATAAGGGAGAAAATGCACCTAATGTGCATATGCAGACCTGATTGAGGACAGGAAAATGCACCTAATTTGCATATGCAGACCTGATTGAGGACAGGTAAATGTTAATGATGCATCAAATACCAAAGCACATGGGAGGAATGATGGAGGAAGGTCATTGGTTAATTAAATAAAGAAGCTGCTTGCCCTGATAGGTTAAAACATAGGTGGGAGGAGTAAACAGAACAGAACAGAATGCTGGGAGGAAGACGAAGTGAGGTCAGACTCTCCTCTCAGGGGCAGACGCCTCAGAGAGACACGATGCTCCACTCTTGCGGGCAGAGGCGAGAGCTCTGCTCTCTGAGGCACATGCGATGAAGCTCCGACCCAGGATGGATGTAGGCTAGAATCTCCCTGGTAAACAACCTTGTGGGCTACAGCAGATTATTAGAGATGGGCTAGTCCAGGTGCGAGAGTTAGCCTAAAAGAGGCTAGATAGAAATGGGCCAAGCAGTGCTTAAAAGAATACAGTGTCCGTGTAATTATTTTGGGTAAAGCTAGCCTTGCGGGCAGTGGGGTGCTGGGGAGGCAGCCCCAACGCTCCTAACACAACAGAGGAAGCACTGCAGTGAGGCAGGGACTTGACAGGTTAGCAGACTGGCAGTCACATGACAACTCAGTTCTCCAGCAGGAAAATAGAAGCACAACTGATCTAAAATGACATGGTCTTTGTCTCTATGGAGTTCAATAGGTCTAGGCCTGATTTGGGTACGGAATGGCTCCACTTCTGCCATGTTCTCTGAGAGATGTCTGAGGTATGGACAATGCTCTACCATCCCTCATCTGGTCTGAGAGCCCACAGGGAGAGACAGAGACATGAGGAATATCCTAGAACTGGGGACATTTTCAGCAAAGTGACAGGCTACAAAATTAACACAAAGATCAGTAGCCTTCCTGCATGCCAAAGACAAAGACAGTGAAAGAAAATCAGGGCAACAAATACATTCACAAGAGGGGGAAAAGAAACCAGCAACCACCCTTGGAATAAGGCTAACTAAGGCTGTGAAAGATCTCCACAAAGACTACTCATGGACTGGCAGGATTGACATGGTGAAAATGGCCTTGCTATGGAAACCATCAACAACTTTAGTGTCCTCCCAATCAAAATGCTCACTCAGTTCCTCATAGAAATAGCAAAAGTTCATATGGAAGTGCAAAAGTCCCCACAGAGCCAAAGCAATAGTGAGCTGCAAGAGGCACCATCACAGCTGTCCTTCATAGACTACAGAGTCACTAATAGACACAGCATGGAACTGGCACAGATACAGACTAAAGCAATAGACAAGGAAATACAGCTGCATCCACCTGGTTTATTACGAAGATGTTGAATACACACTGGAGGATAGCATCGTACACCAAATGTGCTGGGAAAACTATTGATACAAAACTAGATCCTTACTGCTCACCAGATACAAAACTAGATCCTTAACACCCACCAGATACAAAACTCAGCTTCAAATGGATCCAGGACCTCAGCACAAGACCTGAAAGTATAGAACTGCAAAAGGAGAAAGCAGGGAGTATTCAAGACACACCCATAGAGGTCAGCAAGATGGCTCTGAGGGTAAGTTCAGCAGGTAATTGAGGACATGAGTTGGTTCCCCCCAGGACCCACAAGGTGGAAGGGTAGAAGGAGAGCTGACTCCCATAAAGATCTGACTTCTGTAAATTATCCTCTAGCCTCTAGACATTCACCATGGTATACACACACACACACACACACACACACACACACACACACACTCATCATGGTATACACACACAGTATTTTTTTTAAGATATAGCTGTAGGTAAGGACTTTCTGAATAAGAATCCAATTGCACATGAGATAGATAGATAGATAGATAGATAGATAGATAGATAGATAGATAGATAGACAGAGCCAAGAATTTACAAATAGAACCTTCAGAAATTAAGAGGCTTCTACACAGCAAAAGAAACTATCAAGCAAGTGAAGTAGCCTAGAGCAAGGAAGAAAATATTTCCCAGCCATACATCTGATAAGAGAATTAGTAGCCAGAATACACAAAAAAATTCAAGAAACTAAACACCAAAGCACAACTCACACAAATTGATCAATGAATGAATGAATGAATGAATGAATGAATGATAGGTAGGTAGGTAGGTAGGTAGGTAAACAGACAGACAGATAGGGACTATGGCTAGGGTTGGAGATATGAGTTAGATGCACTTGTTGTTCTTATAGAGGTCACGGGTTCAGCACCCACACAATGGCTCACAACCACCTATAACAGGTTTTAGGGGATCTAACACCCTCTTCTGACTTTTGAAGGCACCAAGCACACACCTGCTACTTAGACATACATGTAGGAAAGGCACATACACAATACACACCTATACACAAAAATGAATAATTTTTAAGGCCTATGGAACTGAAAAGAAATTTCTCAAAAGAAGTACAAATGGCCAGTAAGCATCATCATTAGCCATCAGGGAAATGCTGATGAAAACTATTTTGAGCCAGGTGGTGGTGGCACATGACTTTAATCCCAGCACTTGGGAGGCAGGAAGATCTATATGAGTTCAAGGCCAGCCTGTCTACAGAGCAAGTTCCAGGATAGCAAAGTCTACACAGAGAAACCCTGTCTCAAAAACAAACAAACAAACAAAAAAAAAAAAAAACAGCAAAACCAAACCAAAAAATAAATAAATAAATGACTATTTTGAAATTCCACCTCGCCCCAGTCAGAGCAGGCATCAAGAAATCAAATGCAAATCCACAGCTGGTAGGGGTATAAATTGGTGCAGCCACTATAGAAATCAGCATAGAAGTTCCAAAAAGAAACCAAAAAAAAAAAAACCCTAGAAATAGATGAGTCACATGACCCAGCTGTACCACTCCTGGACATGTTATCCAAAGGACTAGAAATAGATGAGTCACATGACCCAGCTGTACCACCCCTGGACATGTTACCCTACTAGAGCAGTGGTTTTCACCAATGGGTCATCACACTTTTGGGGATCAAAGAACCCTTTGACAGGGGTCCCCTAAGACTGCATACGATTCATTATGATTCATGTAATGTAAAATTACATTTATGGAGTAGCAAAGTTACAGGTATGACGTAATAACAAAAATAATATTATGGTTGGAGAATTACCACAACATGAGGAACTGTATTAAAGGTTTGCAGCATTAGGAAGGCTGAGAACCATTGTCCCAGAGACATCTGAACATCTATGGACATGGTGCTCCATTCACAATAGCCAGGAAATGCAATCGGCCTCAATATAACTACTCGAATGAGTAGATAATAAAAATGTGCTTCATATTTACTTTTATTGAGTCAGAAAGTAAAATGAAACTTAAATAAATGCAAAAAAAATTATACTGAGATAACCCAAGCTCCCAGGAACAAATGCCCTCAAGTCCTCTCTCATCTGTGGGGTCAAGCAAATTTTTAGATTTGTGTGTTTAACTTTGAATGTCTGCACAGGTCAGGAAGACAGAAAGGATCCACGAAAGGGCAGAGTTAATCTTTAACTAGGGGCTAGAATACATGTTCATGTGATATTAAAGTAGAGGGAGGTCTAATGGTGGCTAATGGTTTAAGAAAGAATGGGAGTAGGAATTTGAAGCAGTATGTGTGGACAACGCTGTTCCGAGAAGACATGATTATTAAAGGAAAATGAGGGTGGTCCAAGGCACTCAGAACAGCACAGGCTATTGTCATTGCTCTTGCCCACCACAGCTGGATGATAAGGATGATAAGACCTTACTGAAGAACACACATTGTTTCCAAGACAGAGAAATCAAGCTGAACTGGCCTGGAAACTTCCTCCCTAATGGCTAGCTTCTATAATGCTAGAAAGTGCTTGCTCCTGAGGCAGGGAAGGGGGTGTTAAAAAAAAAAAAAGACTTACACAGCAAGGGACCCTGCATGCTACAATACCAACCTGCCAGGCAAGGTGTGCCTACTAGAGCAATAATAGCATGACTGTTAAGGTGTTAACCAACTGTTTTTGGATCAGATTTGAGGCCTGGTACTATGAGCCTTATGAAGCTCATGGCTGTGACAGCAACTGTCTTCCAAATATTTGTTTATACCCAGATTAGTGCTGCTTTTAACTTTGGTCACAGAAGCTTCTTTTTATGGTGGGGAAAAAGCCAATGCAAATGTAAGTGCTCATAGTGCTGACACATGTCTATCAACTTCCCACCTCAACCCCCTCACCCAGGGAACATTGCAGAAAAAAAGGGGACAGGAAGAATTAGGAGTTAGAGGGTATGAAGTAGTGTCTTCCCAACAGGGCATGGATTGCACTCAGGAACTCACATCTACTGTCACTGCATACGATGATCAAGCCAGTCACATTCCAGCATGGTTGGCAGAGCTCATAAGACCCCTTCCCTAACTGAGGAGCTGTTGGCAGCTGATGGCTGCTGGGGAAGAGGGACTTTTTTTCTAGGGTGTAGGTCCTAGTAAGTCACCCTTGTTCAAGTAGATGGTTCCACACCCACAAGCATGCAGGCAGCACTCACCACTCAGTGGGTTATTTGGGTACAAAAAAAAAAGTGGGTATGTGTGTATGCCTAAGATATATTGTATACTTGTATGAAATCCCCAAAGCATAATTTAAAAATATTCTTAACTATAAGAGGGGCACACGGTGGAAGAGGTCTGTAATCCTAATACTGAGGAAGAAGATGGCAGAAGATTACAAGTTTGAAGCCAGCTTGTGCTACAGAAGGAAAACCTATTTAAAGAAAACAAAAGTTGGAGTATAATTCTCTTTTTGGCATGGACTAGATTTCCAAGATCAGGTCATCAAAAGATATTGTGGTCTCCCCCTTGTTCTTTCTGGGGTTATCATGTTAAAAGACCCATAAGTCACACTGTGGAAAGGGCCATGGGACAGAAACTAAACCTCCAGCTTGCAATCATATGAGTGCACAGAGATGTCAGTCACAATCAAACCTTCGGGTGACGAGCTCTTCCCAAATTCCTAATCCAGACTACCACGACCCACAGCTGAGGTCCTGACAAGGGTGACAAGGAAATGAAGAGACCAGACAGAAACAGGTACAGGAAAGCTGGGAGCAGGTGGGGTAAGCTACCTGCCCAAGCAACCCCAGACCTCAGTGATTTCTAGATAAAGCACCATGAGAGGGAGGCAGTCCCTGTAGGTGAGAGACAAACCCACCCCAAGGAGGAGAACACTGCAGGCAGCAACTGTTCATAACACTCAGATTCTAGGAGAAGCTTTGTTCGTCCTTGTGAGCCTCACCAGTAAGGCTTTACCACTCTGGTGGAGAAGAGGCACTGCAGTCTGTGACGCGGGAGTCCCTATGTAAGCAACACATATTCATCCCTTACATTGGACAATGATGACATGGGTGTCTTTGGGCAGTTTCTGGAGTGTCTTTTACACAATGGTTAACTACACAAGAAAAGAGCCTTTAGGGCTATTATGGTAACTCATTGCGCCCTAAAAAAGAAGGTGTGCTAGAAGAAGGTAATTAGCTGTAAATGCCTGAGAAGTAACAGATGGTACCTTGTTTTCGCTAACTGCTTAAAAACGAGAGTTAAATAAGAGAATTCCGTAAGTGTATGAGACTACATGGCACCCCACAGGTAATCTACTAGAGTTCCCTTTATCATCTGTACAAAAACCAAGAAAGATCCAAAATTGTTAACAGCAACTTTATTATTTCACTGATGAAAAAGTTGTAATTATGATGCATTTCACATAAATTTACAATAGTGGAGGTTATACATAAATTACATTAAGTCACAAAATTTCTATTTCATAGAATCAAATTACTTCAATGTGTCAGGATGATGACATAGTTCTTAATGGATAGCTGAGTCCAAATATGCAAAATATAGCTTTTGCTTTTGACCATGGTGCTTTAAAATTCTTCAACATGCATTAATATATTCTAGTTGTTGGGAATATATTACACATAGGCTTTATCTTGCATTCAGGGAAAGCCCAAGCTGAATTTCACACACAGTACTCCTGTCCTTTAAAGTAATCTCAGATAGGACCAGAGAACAAATAAACAAGTATGTTTGGGTTAGTACTCCCATTAATAAAGAAAATACACAATCAACAATGCAACAAAATAAAATAAGGAAAGAGAGCTCCATTAGTAGCCAGGTTAAGTGGGTTTTGCTTTCAATTTTCACAGATCACAAGAGGTTTAAAGAGCAGATCAGTCATGCTACTTGGGGTGATCAGACAGAGTTAAACAATTGTGAAGTGAGTTAAGGTCCTGAAGGTGTCTGGAGGTGCTGGGTAAACACATCACAGGTAAGGAATGGGAAACCTACCTCAGCATTTCTGAAAGGCACAATCTATGGAAGGGAGACCTAGTAAAGCCCTTTCTGGTGGGTAGAAAGGAATTGCTGAGCTGTCTTCTTTTAAAGGATGAGACCTTCATAGATTGGCCCCTCAGACTCTGGTGATTCCCGCCTTGAGCGCAAATGTTCCAATGTGTTATGAAAATGCTTGTTAATTTGCTCTGTTTCCTCACTGGACTCAAGATTTGGGAGATCTTCTCGAATCTTTTGAATAAGTTGATTCAAGACCTGAATTGTTACCTACAAAAAGAATAATTTTGTAGCAGGCATGTATCACAAAAAGACAATTTAGTAGCACAGTTGTGAGGAACTTGTATTATTTTCATCAAATACCTAAGTAATTATGAAAAAGGTATGAGTATAAAATTCCAAGTTTAAGCAACAACTATTAGCTATTCATTAAGGACAGAAAAAGAATTTTAAAAACTCAAAATACAAAATAACATAAACCAGCAAAAAAAAAAAAAGACAAAATTGTATTTGACCTAAAAATCTTAATGAATACAATAATGCTACAAATGGATGATGCCTTCAGGAATGACTCTGAACTGCTGCACGATAACAAATGAAGTCCACACATTGGTCATGTGTACTTGGTATTTTTTTACTTGCACAGTCTGTGCCGATTCTGGAGAATGGAAGAAGGTCGCAAATAGACTAAGAAAAGTCAAATTTTCACAAATGAAACAAAGTATCAAATCTATAGAAAGAGAGAGCTATTTCACTTACCGCATCATTTTCTTTCTCATAGAAATAGATGTACCGATTCAGAATCTCTATAAAGAGCTGAACTTGTAGCGAGGGGTCCATGCACTGATTTGCTATTTTTAGAGCCTTCTTTAGGCACTCCATGACCCTTTTGCCTCCATGAAGCTAAAATACAGGGCATAAAATATGGAATGGATTAATAAATGAGAATTGTCCTATTTTCCCACCATCAAAGATACACAATGCTATAAGGTTTTATGCTATAATTGGACACAACAAAATGAAACCCTAAAACAAACCAGACAACTGTATTTAAAAACAAAACTGGTGGCAGGTATGGTAGCATACACCTAACTTTAATCCCAGCAACAGGGAGGCAGAGGCAGGTAGATGGGTCTCTGTGAGTTCAAGGCTAGCCTGTCTACAAAGTGAATTCCAGAACAAAGCTCCATACTAATATCCCCATCTCAAAACAAACAAACCCAAAGGAAATAATAACCAGTGGTAAACAAGTTGCTGTAACCATATCATTATAGGAGACTCTTTCACTACCCATTCATCTCCTCTAATAAAGCAAAGCAATTGTCTTCGTCAGAATTCAAAGCACCCAATGTTTCATTTCCAAAGCACAAAACCAAGTGACCAATCCCCATTACCAATTCTATCTCCTGTAACAGACAAGAGGAACCTTACCTCCTCCCCATTTTTGTCTGTGTTTCGACCAGACCAAAAGAGATGTGCGCATGTGCTCACAGCTCGGCCTTGATCTGGTTTCTTCAGAAGTTTTGATGCAGCAAGAGCACACTGAGTTCTCAAGGGCTCATGATTCTCCTCACTGAAGCACTTCATCCTCTCAAAAGTACCAATGATCAAGGTGATAGCAGCCAGCTGTGCTTTAGAATCACTGATCTCATCTTCATATAGAGAAAATGCCTGGCAGAGCATAGAACAAAGAATGTTCAGGAACCACCCATCAACAGGAGCATTTTCCAAAGTTCTTCAGAACAAACCCACTCTGAGATGGTCTAGGACGTTCACACTGGTGCATGCTGTACTTTCCAGTGAAGAGACATAAGGTAAGCCAGTGCAGAAGGCTGCCAACTGAACTAACCATAAAAACTGTTGTTCATTAAACACTTTTGCCACTACCTGTCAGTCAATCTTGGGTTTCTTCTGTCCCCAGCAACTCAACGCTTTGCTGCTCTACACAATGTGACTACCATACGACAAAGTTTCCACATGGTCAGAAGTGTTAATTACATATTAAAAGATAAGAGTGCCAGGCATAGCGGAGCACGCCTTTAACCCCAGCATTCAGGAGGCAGAGGCAGGTGGGTCCCTCTGAGCTCCAGATCAGGCTGGTCTAAAGAGTGAGACCCTGTCCAAAAAAAATAACATAACATAAAATAAAATAAACCAGGAACACCAAGTGCATTACCTCAAAAATAATGGAGCAGTGACTGAACCCAACAAACTGGATCAGACAACTCATGAAGGAAGGCAGAGCTCACCTGGGACATAAATTCATATGCTACTGTTTCATGATTTTCAAAGCCAATTTCTCCAGCAGCTAGCGCTCCTTGAAGAAAGAGTCTCAGCGGTAATTCAGCCAGCTCAGCTTTGATCAAAGCACTAATAGTCTGGTGAGCAAATGAAAAAATCTTCTGGCATTTCTTTTCCCACTTGTCATCCTAAAATAGCAAAAACATGATACTGAGTTCAAGATCAATTTGTTCATTTTATTGAAAAATTCTGATCTTATTTATTTGCGTGTTCTCTTTCTGTCTAGATGCCCTTCAATGGAAGAATGGATGAAGAAAGTATGGGATATATACATATTAGAGTATTACTCAGCAGTAAAAAACAAGGACTTCTTGAAGTTTGCATACAAATGGATGGAAATAGAAAACACTATCCTGAGTGAGGTAAGCCAGATCCAAAAAGAGGAACTCACTCATATTTGGTTTCTAGCCATAAATAAAGGACATTGAGCTTATAATTTGAAATCCTAGAGAAGCTAAATAAGAAGGTGAATCCAAAGACAAACATATAGGCATCCTCCTGAATATTAACCTTCATCAGGCGATGAAAGGAGACAGAGACAGAGACCCAAATTGGAGCACCGGACAGAAATCTCAAGGTCCAAATCAGGAGCAGAAGGAGAGGGAGCATGAGCAAGGAACTCAGGACCGCGAGGGGTGCACCCACACACGGAGACAATGGGGATGTTCTATCGGGAACTCACCAAGGCCAGCTGGCCTGGGTCTGAAAAAAGCATGGGATAAAACCGGACTTGCTGAACATAGCGGACAATGAGGACTACTGAGAACTCAAAAACAATGGCAATGGGTTTTTGATCCTACTGCACATACTGGCTTTGGGGGAGCCTAGGCAGTTTGGATGTTCACCTTACTAAACCTGGATGGAGGTGGGCGGTCCTTGGACTTCCCACAGGTCAGGGAACCCTGATTGCTCTTCAAGCTGATGAGGGAGAGGGACTTGATCGGGGGAGGGATAGGGAAATGGGAGGCAGTGGCGGGGAGGAGGCAGAAATCCTTAATAAATAAATAAATTAAATAAATAAAGAAAAGAAAAAAGAAAAAAAGAAAAATTCTAAAGTAGCCTCTAAGCAAAAGCACTGAAGTTCAGTTTTTAAGTCCTTTTTCTTCTCTCTCATTTATAAAACACACAAGTAAACCAAACACGACATCTCCTTAAAAACTAAACACATCTAAAGCTGCTGTTTCTAAAATTTATGGAGATCTAATATTTGTTTTTTTGATCAGAAAAGAAACACATCCTTAAGTTGAGGAAAATACACACAAGAATTTGGAAAATAGAATCATTCCTGGTAACACAGTTGTTAATGTCTCCCTGTCCATTTTTCCTATGTAAATATAAGAGAGAGAACTGTGTAGTTTTGCAGTCTATTTGTTTTAAAGCATATCACTGAAAAATAGTTAAAACTGGGTTCATACTACAATGTTTTGTATGCAACTTCCTATCAAAACAAGTTTCCTCATAATACCAAGTTATTTAATATTTTTTAAGTATTTATTTATTTACTTATTTATTATGTATACAATATTCTGTCTGTGTGTATGCCTGCAGGCCAGAGGAGGGCACTAGACCCCATTACAGATGGTTGTGAGCCACCATGTGGTTGCTGAAAATTGAACTCAGGACCTCTGGAAGAGCAGGCAATGCTCTTAACCTCTGAGCCATCTCTCCAGCCCCCTAAGTTATTTAATATTATTTTAACAAGAAACTATTCCATCAACTCACTTATAGTCTATGTGGTTATATTGTTCCCCTTTAAAAATGTACTGAATGGTCAGTATACACAAAGGTTTAAGACCCTAATTATGTGTCCAGTGCTATCAAGAAAGGTACAAACACCTGCCACAGAAGCCAGACAACCTGAGCTCAACTCTGGAGCCCCTGAAAGGTGGAGGGAGAGAACCAACTCCATAAACCCGTCCTTCACGCTCCACATGTATACCATAGCAAATGGAACTGAGTTTTAAAAAACTCCCTGATTATTTCCTGAGTGTAAAATCTTAGAAGAATTACTATATTTTTAACACTATAGTTACACTGGCAGTTTACTAAAAATACAGTAGCTTACATTTCTACCATATTAGATTACACTCTCAATATAACATTGCCATTGCTGAAAACTGTTTTCCTTTTCCCTCTGCTAATCTAATTTCTAGAAAGTTGTAAATACCAGCATTACACCATTCAAACTTCTGTAAAATCATTAATTTCTCTTTACTTTTAAAAGATGACAGTAAGACTTGTTAAAAAAGATTAAATACAGGAATTCAAGTATATAGTTCTTGTTGCAATATAAATGCTGGTTGCTATTTCGGGAAAGGGGTTTTCCCTTTTTCTTTTTTGTTGGTCCCCCAAATTCTTCATCTGATAAGACTGTAGAATTTGCCAGCCACTGGTCTACTACTGGCAGTTTTCCATTAGACATGTGAGGTAACTAGTTTATTACTCAGTAGACTGTCTTCCAGGACCACCTACGCTGTCACTAAAGGCCGGGTTTCTTTCATTTTAGGGATGAATAATGTTCCAGTATATCTATGCACTCATATGTATGTACACTCACATTATTCATCACTGATGTGTTTGGCCATTCTGGTACTTTGGAATTGTGTGACAGTTCTATTTGAAGGGAAGAGCTGCTGGGAAGCAAACTGCAGGCCTGGTTCATGTTAAGAGCTACACTTCAGCCCTACTGTTAATGTTTGGGGGAGTCTCCATACTGCTTTCTATAGTGGCTGTACTAACTTACATTCTCACAAACAGTGTTCCACGCCATGTTCCATTTATTTGTTTGTTTGTGATGCCGAAGACTAATCCTAAAGTCTTGTACAGGCAGAGCAGGTAACCTAACAATGGGGCTACATTCCCAGCCATTCTCCTGTCTCTTTGATAGTAGTCCACTAAAGATGAGCCATACATCACTGTACTTTCTATCTGCAATTCCCTCAAACTAATAATATTCAGCATCTATTCAGGGACCCATCTGCCATCTGTAACTGGCAGATAAAAAATCTTTGTAAAAAAATTTGTACTCAGGTTCATTGTTGTTTATTTGTTGTTTTAGAGACAGGGTTCCATTCATCCTGGCTGGCATCCTTCACCCATTTTTAGATCAAATTATTTATTTTCTTACTGTTGAACTGAGCTCCTTATTTTGTTTTATATGCTGTTAAGATTTATTTTTATTTTATGTGTATGAATGAGTGCTCTGCTTTCATGTATGTTAAGTACACAATGTGCATGCTTGGTGCCATAGAGGTCAGAAGAGGAACTAGAAAACTCATAACTGGAGTTAAAGATAGTAGTGAGCTACCATTAGGGTTCTAAGGATCAAACCCAGGTCTTCTGCAAGAGTGACAAGCACTCTTAAGCACTGAGCCATTTCTCCAGTTCAGCGTTCCTTATTTTAGAACTAGCCCTCCTTTTCAAATGTATGGTTTATAAAATGTTTTAGTTTTATACAACCCATTTGTCCAATTTTACTTCTGTTGCCCATGCTTTTTAGTACTCTCCCCTTTTAAAAAAAAAAAAAATCAATGACAAGACCATTTCTTTTTCTTCTTCTTCTTTTTTTTTTTTTTTTTTTGGTTCCTGTCCTGGAACTAGCTCTGTAGACCAGGCTGGCCTCGAACTCACAGACATCCACCTGCCTCTGCCTCCCAAGTGCAGGGATTAAAGGCGTGCGCCACCACCGCCCAGCGACAAGACCATTTCTTAAGCCATTTTGAGTTCGGGGGCAGAAGGAGACAAAGATCTAATTTCATTCCATTAAAAAGTAGACATCCAGTTTTCCCATCCCCATTTATTAAAGCCTGTGCTTTCCCCCCTTGTCTTTCTGCATAATAATAATAATGATTAAGAGAAGGCCATGGTGGCTCATGCTCTTAATCCCAGCTCTCCAGAGGCAGAGGCAGGCAGATCTTTGAGTTTGAGGCCAGTCTGTGCTACAGAGAAACCCTGTCTTGAAAAAGTCAAAAACAAAAATAAGCTGATCACACATGATTGGCTTTCTGGGTCACTCTTCAGTTCTTTTGGTCTGTTTGGATGGATTTCTATTAGTACTATGCCATTTTGATCATTACAGCTTCTTAATATGGCCACTTTTATTGTTATAGTAACAAACACCTAGTCATAAGTGCTGGAAAATAGAATAGAAGCTATTGTAACAAAAACCCTACTGGTATGCAAGCTGATAAGAATATTAAGGGGAAAAATGTTTTAGAAAGTATTAGAAAATTAAGTTTACTGAGTTTTATTCCTTAACATAAACCTGGATGTTCAACCTTCATGTATATGAGACCGAGGTATTTTCTTAAAAACTATACCACTAAAGACAAGCCCTAATTCTGTTTTAGGAAGAAAAAAAAAATCAGGGAAAATTGCATAAAACTTGTAACATTATTGATTGCAAGTTTTTTAAGAAGTGATTATGTAACACTGGACCTATCAATAGGCAAAGTGAACCTGATTTAGAACCTAAGAAGTTTTAACATCAGTTTGAACTGAGAGTCACATAATTCCTAATGTTATGTGATTCCTCAGCCAGTGTCTGGTTCACCAGTGTCAGGAGCTCACAGCAAGAGTGAGTAATGAAGGAATCAGGAGTTCCTGAAATGGGACCTGATACCATTATCACTCATTTGTGTGTGTGCTTGAGCTTTTCTACAACTTAGAAGAGACAGTAAGGAATATGGGAAAAAATGTAGTGACATATTTCAAAGTAAACCCACCACTTGAGAATTCTCTTTGTATCGAAAAGCCAGCTGGTAAGCTGCAAATACCAAAGGTGGCAGTGTGAAGCGAATCCGTTGATTTCCACCAGCTCCAAAATGTTTTCTTGCTGTATTCAAAATCTGACAAAGAAAAAAAATTAAAAGTATTTTTTCCACACTAGGATCAGTTGTTTACAAAATTACATAGGAGCTCTCTAATCCTTACTGTCACCATTTTGTGACATACCAGTCTTTTTAGAGGTACACTCTTCTACATTAACCACCCTAAAAACACTAACCCATTTGATATATGTGTAAGCTGGAAGCTTACACAAGCTGTATAACTAACTTAGGTAACTAGCCAAGAGCAAATGTTATGTTATTCTCATACACATGTACAACCTAACCTTTGTTAATAAAGAATACAGGCTAATGAAGCAAATCAACTTACATGGAAAGTAGATTCTAGTACTCTCTACTCTGTACTGCTGCTGTGCAACAATCTGTTGAAACACTCCATTCTGGAGGGAAGGTCCTAAGATTCAGGAAGTAAACAATCGTACAAGTCCCAGATAGCTGGAATTGTAAGACTAACAAAGGCCCCTCCCCAAGGTTGTGGAAGCAGCAAATCGTGCTGGTGAAGGAGCTTCGCCAACTTGCAAGCCGCCTCTAGCTACACAGTGCTCAAAGACTGTAGCTTTGATGAGCTGTCATCAGCACTGGAGTGGGACTTTCAGTTATGCCACTGCCGTTGAGACAGCCCTGTTGCTGTGAGTAACCCCACCTTCCCACTGCCCATATATGCCTGTAAGTAATCCCAATAAACTAACTGGTTGGCCAAATTGGACACTGGTCGAATCATTATTTGGGTCTCCCATCTGTTTCCTATAGGACTGAACAGATGTCTGTGTTGTGTCTCTTGGGGGGGGGGGAAGTGTCACACAACAATTTCCCTCCTCTTAGCCCAATTTTCACTTGAAAAATGAGGTAGTATAGTCCTGTAACTGTTGAAAGATTAAATGACACATAGTTTCAATTGTATCATCAATACCTTGCACAAGGTATGTGCCCAGAAAATACTGGCCACTATAGAAATAAAACAGCTGTGGGGTGTGTAGGGATGTGTCTGTGTGTTTGTATGTGCCATACCAGTAGTAGAATAACTCCCAAAAGCCAAGACCCTAAACTGGCTCATAGCTCCAGGAAGTCAGCTATCTAGAGACTGCAGAAGCTGCCTTGACACCCTGTAGTTGCAGAAACCTACAGCCTCAAACAACAGGTTATCTAAGGAAAACACCTAACTTGCCCATTCTGTCTTCCTTATCCTTAGCTTCAAAATTCCCAGCTTAAGGCATGTAATCTGCATTCTCTTGAACTCTGATCATTGAGTCACTAGGCTCTATGCCCCATTAAATGGTCTAAATTAGAAAAAGCACATTTCTGGCATTAAATAAAGCCTGCTCTACCTGTGAGAGTTGTTTAAATTCTGACTTTTTAGTTATCACGATAAACTTAATTCTTATTTATCTTTACAGATAGGTCAACCTCTCTGAGCCCATTTTTATTAAGTACAATACCAATATACTTTAAAAACAGAGCCTTGTGAAATAGATTTATAAATGACTCAGAAAAAATAGGAAACCACAGGACTGGGTAGATGGTTCAGTCAGTAAAAGACTTCCTGTGTAAGCTTGAGGATCTGACTTCAGATCTCCAACATATAATAAAAGGCCAGGTGTGTCCATGAAACTGCAATCCCAGCACTGGGAAGGCAGAAGCAGGTAGCTCCATGGAGTTCACTAGCCAGTCAACATATTCAAACAGGTGAGCTCCAATGAGGAATCCTGCCTAGAAAATAAAGCGGATAGCACCTGAGGAAGACACCTGATGCTGACCTCTGACCCCAGGTGCACCTACATTCTCAAACACAAACACATAAATACACATACTAAAGAAGACAACCGAAGAATCCATGAGATAAACATCTAAATATGTAAAACACAATTTATTTGGGTCTTTCTTTAATATGGAAGCACACAAGCATAAAACAATCAGCTATAAATCCTATCACATGTGGTAGCAACAGAAAATGAAAGCAATCTCTCTCTCTCTCTCTTTCTCTCTCTCTCACACACACACACACAAACACACAAACACACAGACACACGGGAAGGGGAACCACTTAAAATACTTCAGTATTCACACACTGTACTGATCACACAGTGCTCAGAGTGTAACACTGTGCTTAGAACAGCTCTCCCTAGGCCAAATCAAAGACTACTAACAGAAATCACCCTCACTTCACAATCATTCACTAGCAGATGACAGCATACCTACTTAAGCCACATTTAAATCTTCGTTTCATAAAGATTAACTGAGGACTATGACAAAAGAAAAAGCTTCATCTGATTATTAAGAAATAATATTAAGGAAAAAGCATACTAAATTTTAAAGCGATTCATACTTTTTCATCTGTCGAATAAATCTTCATATCAGATTTTATGAGTTTCATGAAGTTTATTATGATAAGCAACTAAACATTCTAAAAGCAACACACTGTTGAAAAAGAAACAGAACACAGAATAATTACAGAATATCCAGGAAAAGCAGAAAACTTTTCTGCAATTCTCAGGTTTTCAAAAGAAGCCAGAATACCTGGCTTGTTCCTCACAAGCTCCAACAGTTTAGTTTACTCATTTATATAAAAATAAAATCCCAAAAAAAAAAAAAATTAAAAAAAAAATAAATAAAATCCCACTTAGACATGGTGGTACGTAACTAAAATCCCTACACTCAGGACGCTCAGGCAGAAAGATTATGATTTGGAGGCCAACTTGGCTACACTGAGATGTAACTAAAACTAAATAAGTAATTTTTTTTTAACTCCATGGAGGCCATAAACTTTAATTCAGTAACAAGTTTAACACCTTGAACTAAGACCGAAAAGGAGTACTAAAGCATTTTAAAGACTTCTTGGCTCACTCTGGGTGATGAAAGGTTATAATAAGAGACAACTCATACCAAGTACTGCTGATCAGGATCATCAGACCGGAGAAGATGAATGAATCGGCCAACAAGACTCTGCTCATCAGCAAAATCTTCTGGATCAGGGTCTTCCACAGGTTGATCTGGCTGATCCTGAATCAATGTGGACACCAAATTCATTATGGCATCTACCTGCAGCAAGGGAAATAGAAAATGTTAGTGTGAAGCCATCAACAAAGAATGTAACAGTTTCTAACTGCATATTATGAAATAGTACCGGCAAAAAAATTCAGTTTTTGCAAGAAGTTGGTATGAACAGTATTGCCCAGCTGTGACCCCTTTAAGCTACAGTAACAACTAGTTTGACAAGATTAGCAATGTTACCAAATAACCAAGAGCTTTCTACTTGGACTTAAGGTTTGTTCCAGAGTAGAATCCATGCCTGATACTGTAAACCTGGCAAAGAACCAAAGGATTAAGAAGAGGCCCTAGGAAGAACCTATTATTATTTTGTTAAGTGGATGTATATCAAACTGCCTTCTAAATGCTTATGCTTACATCAATTATTATAGCATTTACTCCCTCATTAAATACATTTCTTTTTTGCTGTGGTTAACAGTTAATATAGGGAAGAAACTAAATGACTATGGAGTGTTAAACTCTAAACAGGACATCTATATCACAACTCCTCCATTACAAGGCTCAGAAAACATTGAAGAAGGTACAGAAAGTCTGTAAGAACCAGAGGTCAAGGAAAGACTGTTCAAAACAGCATCTTCTCACAGCAGCTGTGATTGCCTGCACAGGATCAAGCTGGTCAGCATTCATCCTGCATAGGAAGGAGGCTCCCAAGTTGAGGAGCTGTCGGCAAATGCTGGCTGATGAAGGAGGGAGAGTCACTTTCTGATGGAGGAGGGTCATCTGTCTACTGGTTAATAAAGAAACTGCCTTGGCCCTTTGATAGGACAGAAAATTAGGTAGACAGAATAATCAGAACAAAATGCTGAAAAGAAGGGAAGTGAGCCAGATGCCATAGCTCTCCTCTCCAAGATGGACACAGGTTAAGATCCTTGCTGGTAAGCCACCACCTCATGATGCTACACAGATTACTAAATATGGGTTAATCAAGATGTGAGAGTTAGTCAGTAAGAGGCTAGAGCTAATGGGCCAGGCAGTGTTTAAAAAAATACAGTTTCCATGTAATTATTTTGGGTAAAGCTAGCCGGCAGCCAGAAACTGGGTGGTGGGACACAGTCCGCTGCCCCTACTACAACTTTCTTTGGGATATGGTCACTGGTAGGTTGCTCATATTTCAGCAGATAACCCTCCACCCATGTACATAGAGACAGCAAGAGTTGAACTTAGTAAGGACATAAAATTGGAAGGAAGTATAAGGGTTGTTCCAGAGGCATTGAAAAGAAAAATCAATGTATACACTTATGGACAAAATTCCAAAAAGGGATATGCTGAATGCTAATCAACTGTGTTTGTTCTCCTTTTGAAGAAATCAGAGATGTTTAATAATTCCAAATACATCTCCAATCATTTAACTTCTATAACAAATAAGCTACTTATGGTTTTTATTATTACATTGCTTCCCCCATTTAGTTTCTAAGGCTCAATATCTAAAACCTTAACAATGACATCCCCTATTTCCCTAAAACATCAAGTCTGTATTCTTACCTGGTCCTGAGAGACGATTTCTGTGTTATAATCCAGAACATTACTGAGCACATAACAGCTCATGCTCTTTCTGGACTCATAGTCGAAGTACTCAAAGAGTGGATGGAAATGTTTTAGTTTTAAGACTGTTAAGATATTGTTGTAAGTATCAACAGGTATCTTCAAAAGTCTGGTAAGCTCCTTTGAAACTGCACTACTGGTAGCAATACTACAAAGAGAAAAGAGCAACCCTTCCATGAGTAATACTGATTTTGTATACAGACACATAGCACTTGTTTCAAATATTTTTTAAAAAATGTCTTCATTCCGTCAGGCGGTGGAGGTGCACATCTTTAATCCCAGCACTCCAGAGACAGAGGCAAGCAGATTTGAGTTTGAGGTCAGTCTGTAATACAATGTGAGTTTCAGGACAGTCAGGTCTGTTACACAGAGAAATCCTGCCTCAAAAAACAGAAACAAACAAAAACTTCATTTACACATTAAAAGAAAATAGGCCAAGTGAATTGAGAAAATGAGCAATACATTCAATCTCTTCTATTTCAAAATGACCTCCTCTCAAGATAAATACAGGCAGGATTGGTGGCCCACTCCATCTTAAAACAAAACAAAGCAAAAAACACCAAAACAAATCAAAAAGAGGATAAAGATGCCTATTTAAACATTTATACTTCTTTATCTACTACAGTTCTATTGATAATAGTTTCCAATTCATGAACAGGAATAGATATAAGGACAATTAAGGTTAACTGTCTACAATTTGGTGTTTCTCAAAAAATTTTCTTTTCTTTTTTTTTTTCCTGAGACAGGGTTCCTCTGTGTAACAATTTCGGCTGTCCTGGAACTCACTTTGTAGACCACGCTGGCCTCGAACTCAGTGAGATCCACCTCTGCCTCCCAAGTGCTGGAATTAAAGGCCTGTGCCACCACCACCTGGCTCGGAAAATTGTTTTAAGTGATACTGTGATTCCTCAGATAACCAACAAGTATTATAAATTCATGAGCAAAGAGAGAGAAAAATGCACACAAAAACCATCCAGAAGGGCTGGAGAGATGGCTCAGAGGTTAAGAGCACTGACTGCTCTTCCAGAGGTCTTGAGTTCAATTCCCAGCAACCACATGGTGGCTCACAACCATCTGTAATGAGATCTGGTGCCCTCTTCTGGCCAGAAAGCATATATACAGACAGAACATTGTATATATAATAAATAAATAAATCTAAAAAAGAAAAAAAAAAACATCCAGAAGAAAGATGTATATGTGGTGACTATGGGAGAACAAGTTGAATTTAAGGTAGGATCTTTCAGAGGAGCACTGGAGGCCAGAACATGTTTTAACATTTATAAGACCTTTAGTTATTTTATTTCCAGTTATTTTATTAACTTTGACTTTAAAGCTCATTTTCTGGGGGTAGTGAGACTAAACACATATTAATTTTCTCTCATACTTATTGTTAAAGATCTGTACTGTTTCTCTGTTCACAAGAATATGGATATAACTAAAAGACAAAATATAATAAAGGGGGGTAAAGTGAAAAGAAATGTTCCTAATGTTGAACCAATGAGTGGGACAAACAGTACCTCAAAGTTACAACTAACTCAGAGGAAAGAAGGAACCCTAACAAGGGTCTCAGGAGACAACTGTTGGGGAAAAGGTAACACCTGTGGGGGCACCACAGGTCTAGGTCAGTATGACTGAGGAAGTATACAGTAGCAAACATTATTCTTTCTCTAATAATCTCAAAACCAAAGCTCAAATAAGAGAAATATTTAAATCAATTTGTTACACTCCAAGTAAATTCTTATGTCACTAATTTTTTAGCCTAAATTTACACATGCCCTTGATTTTCACCTTTTTCTTTTGGGGTGGGGAAAAATACTGTTTGATGCTCTTTTCCCTACTAGTTTAAAAACTAGCTCATTCCTGAGGCTGAAGAGATAGCTCAATAAGTAAGAACACTGATTGTTCTTAAAGAAGACCCAGGTTCAGTTCCCAATATCCACATGGCAGCTCATAACTGTCTGTAACTTCAGTTTCACGGGTATCCAATCCCCTCCTTCTGGCCTCTGCAGGTACCAGATACACACATGGTATATATACTCTCTTAGGCAAAACATTTATACACATAGAATAAAACAGTAAAGACAAAACAAGATAAAACCTAGTTCATTCATATATAGGAAGGATCTGAATTGGAGACACTGAACTCTGAAGACTGCCTACAGACCATATGGGCCATGGGCCCCTACTTCACTACAGTACACAACCACGTAAGCAGCTAGCAAAACTTCCTACCCTGTTTAGCACCACACAGGACAATCTCTGCACAAACATCAAACAAGACAAATGCTAATATTTCAAAGAACAACTGAGAAAGAAAAACAAATCCAAAACAAAAATAATGCCAAGAATTTTTTCAGAGTTGTAATGTTGGAGTAGACAAGATGGCTCAGCAAGTAAAGGCTCTTGCCCCAAGCCTAGCAACCCAAGTTCTACCTGTAGACCCCACCTGGAAGAAGAGAGAAACTGCAGCAAGTTCTTCTCTGACCTCCATCCACGGTGTGTACTTTATGCCCGTCCCCCGCAACAAATTAAATGTAGTTTAACTTTGACTTACTGTTCAAGGTTAAGCTTATTGAATATCTCCACTGTTGTTTCTAGAACTTTATCAACATAATCCACACGATCAGGGTAACATTTCATAGCAAGGTTAATGAGAGAGACTTGTAAAGATACAACATCCTCTGATGGCATGTCTTGTCTGGACTGCAATGTTTAGAAATCATACAATTTATTTTAAATGATTACAAAAGGATATACCAATAGAGAAGTTTCAAAATTGAGAACTTAAATAAAATGTTACACAAACCTGTATTACTGTAGCCACCTGTTGTGAAAATATGTCAAAAAGTTTAATCTCAGCTGGAATTCCCGGTCCATCTTCACGATGAGCAAATAAAGCTAATCTAAAAGAACAAAAAGAAAACAAACAAAAAAACCCAACATTTATTTTAAAAGATACAGGGTGAGCTTTTTCTTTATTGCTTTTCTTTATTTTCTGAGTCTATTTCTCTTAAAACATTTATAAGAATGGTTTTTAAAACAAGAGCTACAATGTATGAATCATCTTTTTCAATTCCTTAACTGAAGTTTTGTTAATGATGCCTTATTCCATTGGCAGTCTTATGTTTATTTACTTATCTACTTTATGTAGTACAGCCTGGCCTACAATTCATGGGTACTCCTGCCTCTACTTCCCGAGTGCTAGGGTTACAAGCATGTGCTACCACAACCCAGATTAAATAAAGGATCTTTAGGAGGTATAGAGATGGCTCAGTGTTAACTATTCTTGGGTTTCTGGTTTTTTGTTTGTTTTTGTTTTTGTTTTTTTTTTTAGGTTTGGTTTGGTTTTGGTTTTTCAAGACAGGGTTTCTCTGTGTAACAGTCCTGGAACAAGCTTTGTAGACCAGGTTGGCCTCGAACTCAGTGAGATCTGCCTGCTTCTGCTTCCTGGGTGCTGGGAATAAAGGTGTGCACCACCGCCCAGCTTCACTATTCTTGTAGAGAATACAAGTTCAGTTCCCAGCACCTACATGGAATCACTAGATATAATAAAGTTAACTTTCATTACCTACATCATAAGCTATTCAAAATTTTATCTATTACATTATCTGTCAAGGTTAGAATTGCATCTACATTTTGTTATGCAAAAAGAAACTGATTAGGATTGCTAAATGACATTACTCCTACATAGGAAAATATAGTTAACCAGCTTTAAGAGTGGGCCCAGTGCCAGGTGGTAGTGGTGGTACACGTCTTTAATACCACTCGAGAGGCAAAGACAGGCGGATCTCTGTGAGTTCGAGGCCAGCTTGGTCTACAGAGTGACTTCCAGGAGAGCTCCAATGCTACAGAGAAACCCTGTCTTGAACACCCCTGCCAAAAAAGGGTGGACCCAGCAAGCATGCAACATATGCTGCTCAGGATAATCTGGTGACCTCTGCTATATTAAGTCTTATATTGCAATTAGACAGTTTTAAAACAACAAAAAATGAAAATATTTGCTGAAATAAATCTTTGGTGCTATTTCTGGTTTCTTATGTCCACAAGCAGAGTAAATTATTTGTAATTTATCATGTGGCAGGGCCAACAAACATTCATTGCCAACATTATCAAAAGCCAAGTTATACACAAACTTTAAAAACAGATTTTATTTAAAAAATCTGGGTACAGGTGTTTCTGTGGGCGAACGTGTACTTATAAATGCCAGTGTCTATGGAATGCAAAAGGGAATCAGGTGCACTAGAGCTGGAGTCACAGGCAATTCTGAGCCACCCAGTGTGGGTGCTGGGAACTAAACTAGGTCATCTTTGAGAGTAAATATGTGTTCTTAACTGCTGATCTGTTACCAATTTATATTTATATGTGTGTGTGTATACCAATTTATATATATATATATTGGTCTTAGATTTATATATATAAAATCAATTAAGACCAATAGCTAAAATACTTAAAGGAGATTTACTAAAAATGTGATTATTAAAACTTATTAAAAACTTCTTTATGAAAATGTGATAGCAGACTGATTACTTAAGCATTCTTAATCATTTACATGTTGCTACTTTAAAAACTAAAGTAAGATACCATTGAAAGATAATTTATATAATTGTGAGAAATTTTGTTCTTCAATAGACTTTGGAGTCATAAGATTTAAGGAAAGGTCTATATACTATGTCTCCCTATCAGTTAAAAGGATTAATGATACTCAGTGTAAACTAGATTTGATGGCTCATGTCTAATCCCAGCACTTGAATTAAGACAGCAGAATTAGAAATTCAAGGTCATCCTCAAGTACATAGTAAGTTTGAGGCAGACTGGACTACAACAAAAAACTTAAAAAATTAGCTTCTCCATACATCTTCAAATTTTTACACCTAAGCCAGGCAAACACTAACTAGATATTAAAAGCTAAATAATCTGTAGCAAAATCACATTAAAATCAATAATAAAAGGCATAGCAAAAACAAATAATTCACGAAAATGTTGAAAATTGAGCTTTTACCTTCAGTGCTAACAGTCTTACCTGTCAATTAAAGCAATGATTATATTCTTCACGTTGACATTTTGGTGTAACTCAGCACACGCTCTAAGAAAAGGATTCAAAGTTTGGAGATGGAACTCATCCGGAAAAACCTAAAAATCAGATAATGACTAATCAAAACGGGAAAAAAATACTTCACAAAATATTCTGATCTTATGAATGGAATATAAAGTCATTATTTATGGAAAAATTTTAGATAATTAAAATCAAAACCACAAATATTCTCCTATCAGTAAACAACTAAAATCAAATCCAACGAGACCTAGAAAACTCAAGGTTATTTTCCTACATTTTTGAGAAACAAAACAAAACAAATTGTTAGTACAAAGATCAAGTTTAAAAATGGAAATTTCTGAAGGAAATTTTTTATTCAGGAAAAGTTTTTCTTCTAGTTTTCTGAGACACAGTCTGGGCATATTATCAAGCTGACCTTTAATGCAGGGCTCTATCTCTGTAAGCAGCTAGCATTATACGTGGCCTCTACGTGGGCCTAGGATTTTTTTTTCTCCCCCAATGAAAAATTAATAAAAATCCTTTTAAGAAATGTTCTTACTTACCTGAATAATACATTCCATGAGATATTCTTGAGCCAAAGCATCTCTACAATTCACAACTTGCTCCAAAATGCCGGTTAAAACAATCTAAAAATAGCAAAGAAAAAACAAACCAAAAAAATCCATGTAAGTTAAAAATCATTTTGAAAATCCCAAACTAAAAAAAAAAAAAAAAAAACACCGTAAACTAAAAAACAATTTGAAAATCCCAAACTACTCTTCTAGTAACATGCTAAAGTTGAAAATTATATTTGATATTGCTCTCATCCACATTTCATGCTCAACTTTAAAAATTAGCTTACTTTTAAATATAAGAAGTTGGTTATATTTAAAAAGTAAGTTTTTTTATAGTCTGTGTTTTTTGTGGGTGTCCTAACAAGTCTTCATGCAATCCAAGATCTCTTCTAGGACTTTTAGACTGTATGTAAATAAGTCTCCGATCAACTTTTCTAGAGTTTCTACACAGTGTGAGCAATGGCCCAAGTCTTAAAAGTTCCTTTGTTTATACATAAAGTAGATATTCAGTTGTTCCAGAGTCATTTACTAAGGCAGTTTGCTTGGGCAGGCATCGCAGCATATGACTTTAATCCCAATACTCGGGAGGCAGATCTCTGTGAGTTTGAAGTCATCCTGGTCTACATAGCAAGCTCCATGATAGCCAGGGCTACAGAGAGACCAACCCTGCCTGAATGAACGAACGAACGAATGAATGAATGAATGAATAAATAAATAAATAAGTTGCTGCTTAACCTTCATAAAAATTAACTGGAGTGCAGGGCTAAATATGTAACTCAGTTAGCAGAGTGAATCTGTAGCATGCATAAATCCCTGGATTTGATAACAGTACCATAGAGACCAGATGTGATGGTAATCCCAACACTCAAGTACACTTAGGAAGAACAGAAGTTCATAACCATCCTTGACTACATAGTGAGCTGGAAGATAGCCTGAACTATTTAAGATTGTCAGGAGACAGGGACATGGAAAAAGAGGTAAATATGTGAAATCTATAATGAACTATCTAATCCACAGATTGGCAAATCTAACTCCCTCCCTACATTTAGGGGGATTTTTATTGTATTTGGGAGGGTATGGGTACCACTGAGCTATCTCTAAAATTTCAATGGGACCAAGCCCTGCCCTACTCATCTTCTTAATGTTTTGGCTGCTTTTGGCCTATTGCCATCTAGTTTACTAGTTATAACTTAATAACTTTCAAAGCTCAAAAATACTTACCATCTAGTCTTTTATAGGAAAAGTTCTCTGGGAACTGTTAAAGCCATTGGCTGCTCTTCTAGAGAACCTGGGTTCAATTCCCAGCACCCACATGATGGCTCACAACCATCTGTAACTCCAGTCCTAGGGAATATGACACCCTCTTTTGGCCTCCTTGGGCACAAGAACACATATGGCAGGCACATAGACACGCATGCAGGGGGAGGGGGGGACTATACACAATTGTTTAAAAAGTTTGCTGATCTCCACTTTAATTCCTCTTCAATGACTTGTGTCTGTCCTTTCTGTCACCTTCCTTTCATGCATCTCTCCACTGGTATGTGTTGATAGCACAAACCACCTCCATGCTTCAGTGAAAGCGCATTCAGGTCCTACACTCTTTGTAGGACCTAAATGCCCCACTCTTTCAGAACTGCTGCGGGTACTACAAGTTCTCTGCTCTTTCTCGTGTATTTTAGGACCAGTTTGCTGACTTTTAAAATAAGTGATTAGATAGGTAGATATGACTGAGATTGCACTAAATCTATAGTTGGATTTAAGAAAAACTGCTACCTTCACAATACTGAGTTTCTAGCCCATAAATATGCCAGTACTTTTAACTAGGTCTTTTTAAGTGAAAAACAGTTAAAAAATATTTTTTCAATTTAACATTTAAATATATATATTTAAGGTAAGATTTCTGTTTATATTGCACAATGTAAAAAAAGGTGACAACAAAAGAAGTAAGAACCTGTTTGTAACGTTCCACATTTACACCTTCCAGCTGACTAAGCCGCACCAAATTTGTTCCCACTAAAATTCTCAGTTCTTGCCGCTCTCGCTCTCTTTTTTCTCTATCTCGGCTATGTCCTTGATGCTGCATCCGCACCCAGAGTTTGTTCATTTCCGCAAAGTTGAGCAGTACAAAATCCATGGAGTCACCGATATCACCAGTTGTTTCTTCACTGCCAAGGAAAAAATTTAAAAAATCTTTATAGTAACAGTATCAATTTACTACTCTTCCATTCTTTTCTACTTATGCTTCAAAAAGCCACTTTCAACTTCATTTCATTGGCTTAGTGTTAAATTTCAAGAACAGATTCTAGCATAAAAAGTAAATAATACTAGGGGGAACACGCAACACATTTTAAGAGGGCAACTTTCCACGGCCACGTATTCTGAGCTTGTTGGACTTGGTCTTCAGCAGCTCACTCACTAAAATACAAAACAACGTGCTCAGTCTGGCAGCTCATGTGCTAAAAGTGGAAGAGCAGAGGTTAGCACGGCCCCTGCAGTGACATGCAAACCTGTGACGTAGCACAAACAAGGCTTAACTTGGTGCTGGCAGCTTATATCACTCATTAGCTACTGCACTTCTTAGAAAGAACTCAAACATGAGTTGTGACACTGAAGAGGAGTCAGAACGCAGGGCACTACACTCCTAAACACGACTGCTTCCCAGCTCCCACCATTAAGAATTCAACTACAGCCAGGAGGTGGTGGCGCACACCTTTAATCCCAGCACTTGGGAGACAGAAGCAGAGGCAGGTGGATCTCTGAGAGTTTGAGGCCAGCCTGGTCTACAGAGTTCTAGGACAACCAAGGCCACAAAGACAAACTGTTGGGGGAAAGAGAGAGGGAGGGAGGGAGGGAGGGAAAGGATTCAACTAAAGCTGAATCTTTTCATATGCAGAGAGAACTAATGTTCAACAAACTGGTTAAAAACATAAAAAATAAACAAATAAAACACAAAAAGACCCCAAAATTTGACATTTCGGGTATATTAATAACTGCCATTTTATTATTGAATATTTTGGATTCAAATGAAATATAAGCTTTGTGAAGAAAGATACCATAATCTTAATTTTCTACATCTTCCAAGACAGGAAGCTTCATTTTCAAATATTTTACTAAGTGCCTAATATTTAAAATTTAGAGTCAAATTATAATAAAGAAAAAATAGCAGCATCCTCTCTATGTACCACTAAATCCTTTCTGTATGGTTTTACTTTGCTGTCACACATTGCTGTATAATTGTCATTATTATTTAAAGTAAATGATCCTTGATATAATGGCGTAAGTCTGTATTATGGGTTTTTGGGAGGCAAAGACAGAGGATTACATATTCAAGGCAAGCATGAATTATACAGTGAGAATCTGTTTCAAAATAAAAAACAATGAAGAGGGTGTGAGGTGGTTCAGAGGACAGAGGCATCTGTCACACAAGCCTGCTGGTCTGAATTTGGTTCCCAGAACCCACATTAAAGGTAGAAGGAAAGAACCAACTCCATAAAGTTACCCTCTGACCTCCATACGCAGACCATGGACACATTCCCATACATCATCACACACACGATGTTTTAAAGGGACTGATGCACATACTAAAATCTACTGATTTATTTGTCTTAGAAATTTAAAAAATAGATAAACTTTAAATAAAAGGAAATTATCGGTCCTTTAATCTAGGGACCCATCACATAAAAAGTTCACTACACCTAGCTTACTATCTGCCATTGCTGTGAGAAAAAAGTGTCATGGATTTTAATAATAGAATACAGGCCACAAAAGAAACAGAGGTTTCCACACATTACTATGATTTTTCACTAATTAACACCATTAAAAGTCATACTTCTGAGGAAATATAATGTAATGGGAAAATGTTATAAACTGTGTTAGAGGCCTGTAACCCCACCACTTGAGAGGCCAGCCTGGCCAACACAGTGAGTGCCAGCCACTCAAGGCTACATAGCAAAATCCAGTCTCAAAACAAACTAAATATTAAATTTTAAAAAGCAAATTCCAATCCAAAGAATTTTTCCAAATACATATTTGAATATGAATACATTTTGCCTCAAACCATGCATACTGAACTAGTTCTATATCTCAATGAAAATCTAGACACAAGATGCTACATGAATTTGAATTGGGAAAATTACTGACAATTTACATTCTTATTTCTGTATACTTTTCTATAATTTTTGGACATTTTATTATGGGAAAAAAACCAACAGTACAATTAAACCAAGATTACTTACTCTGTTGGCTCCCCTTCATCAGGTAAAATGTTCCTAGTACACTGAAGAAGATAATTTCGGAGAAACAAACCCCTCAGTGGATGCTGCACACCACGACACATTTCTACCAAGTCTTTCAAAATATCCTTCCTGGACTGAGGAAATGACTTGACATATACAACTCCAACTGTGATCAGAAGATAACTAGGAAATAAGTAAGAAAATACATTTGATTAGAGGCAGAATATGTGAAAACCTGATTGTGTCCAAACACACTACACACATATTAAATAAACAAGACATAAACTATGTTGTCCTCAACAGTATTGTTTACGGAGAGAAAAATCATCTGACTTTAAATATATCACTAAAAATATTAAAAAAAAATAGTATCACGGACTGATCCCAGTGTCAGCCCCTCCTATGAAGAATATGATCAAAGATACCTAGAGGATAACTGAAACTGAAGCTAGTATGTATCATTATTTCCCCCGTTCATACACATCTACTTTATTAGTCGAGGTGAAAAACCACAGTAACTAACACGACAGCTATAGCAGTACATTGTAATAAAAGATAACAAGTGAATGTCTCTTCTCTATCTTACAATGATGTGAGATGATACAAGACTACTCAATGAGAATAAAGTAAGGTGAGTGAAACTGAGGTAGCACTGGCTATAGTGCTAGTTCACAGTCCCAGGGAAACAATAAAAAGTTATAGCAAGCTACTTAGAATGGTGCACAATTTTAAACCTAATTACTTCTAGGATTTTCCTATTTAATATTCTTAGATTATGGTAACCATGGTTGTTTGTGGGAACTACTACTGATTTTTTTTTCCTTTTTTGACTCTCCCATACACACATCTGCTCTTTTTCACTATGTAGCTCCTAGATGACTTGTTATGTAAACCAGGCTGCCCTTCAACTTGTAGCAATGCCTCTGCCTCCAAGTGCTGGATTTGCAGGTATATGCCACTGTGTCTGTCTTTTTAATAAAGCCAGTGTAAGCTAGTCATGGTGTCTCACACCTGTATTCCCAGCATTTGATACACAGAGCCAGAAGGTTCATGAATTCAGGGCAATGAGATGCTGTCAGAAAAAAAGAGAGAGATTTCTAAAAAGAAAAAAAGATACTACTTAAAGCAAGAAATGCAAAGATGAGTTTTCAACAATAACTATTCATCAGATGAGACTTCACTGGCTACTACAGCACCCAACACACAGCCTCAAGAGTACAGATATAAAAGACCTTCATTACTTACAGCCTTGGAATAATGTTTCCAGCATACTGTACAAGTTCATAGAGATCTGCCACTTTTCTGCCTTTAGCAAACTCATCAGTCAGATAAACCTCCAAGTAGTGCAGTTCATCAGAAATAGCCATATCTTTTAGTTGTGATTAAGGATTAAGAATAAAGGTAAATCAATAAAGAAAACAACTCTACAACTACTTGTTGGAATAATTAAAACTATTGGGCAGGGCTAATGATGTAGCTCAGCAGTGCCAGCACTTACCTCTCATGAGAAAGGCCTTGTGTTCAGTTTCTATCACCATCAAACAAAATCAAATAAATGCACACACTTTCAGACTCCTGGCATAGAGGTACATGCCTATGATCCCAGCCACTCATGGATTCAAAAGAAAACCCACTGGGAAGGTATTTTACACTTAGGCTTCCAATAATAAGGAATGTTTAAAGGGAAGATAAAATTTCAATTGGCTTTTATTACTTTAAAAATAAAGATCTGCTGGTCTGTAGAGATGGATCAGCTAACCAGCTACTCTTGCCGAGGACCTGGGTTCAGTTCCCAGTACATACATGATGGCTCACCACCATCTCTAACTCCATTTCCAGGGAATCTAATGCCCTCTTCTGACAACCCTAGGCACCAGCAAGCATGTGATGCACATACATACATACATACATACATACTGGAAATAGTCATACACATAAAAATAAATTTGAAAAAAATTTCAAGCTGGTGTAGTAGCACATATCTGAATCTAGCACTTAGTCAGGAAGATAGTGAGTTCAAAGCCAGTCTGACCTACACCATAATACACTGTCTCAAAAAAACTCTCAGCTACTTGGGGGGCTTAAGAGAGAGGATCAGCTAAACCCAAGAATTCAAGACCAGTCTCCTCATCTTAAAAAGGGGGCAGGAGGAGAGGCTGCCAGGCATTGTGGCATGCACCTGTAATCCCAGCATACAACAGGTAGATGCAAGAGGATCACTGTGAGCTAAGAGGCCAAGCAAGGCTACACAGCAAAATCCCGCCTCTAAAATAACAACAAAATCCAAAAAACAATTGCCACTTATTAGCCTCAATATTTTTTTCAAAAATTGAGATATAAGAGCAATCTAGTTAAAGAATGTTAAGCATATGAGTATAGATTTAGTTTAATTGGAAAACTGCTTGCCTAAAATTAGGGTCAATAGCCAACAATAGAAAAAAAACAAAGAAAGAAAGAAAAAAAAGGTGGGGTGGGAAGAGATTAATGTTCACAAAAAAGGTTACTCTGAAAGCAGCTTTTCCTTTCTCACTTAGATTATTTGCCTGCAGGAGGACTATTTTGTCTGAAACATAAAAGAACAATTAACTCTAGAAATTTTTAACAAGAAAAAAATAAAAGCTAGATATGATAGTTCATACCTATAACTTAGGAGATTGACTGAGTTAGGAGGACTGAGTTTGAGATTAGCCTGGATATAAAGAAACCATTTTTAAAAAGAAGAGAAGGAGAAGACGCGGGAGTAGCAGCACTGGTTGCTCTTCCAGAGGGCCTGGGTTTGAGTTCCAGTACCCACACAGTGTTTACAGACATCTGTGACTCCAGTTCCAGGGAATCTGATGCCCTCTGCTGGCCTGCAGGCACTACTATGACTGTGGCACATGTTCATACATGTTCATACATGTTCATACATTACAGACAGACAAAACATTCACACATATAAAGGAAAACAAATCTTAAAAAAAATTTAAATTATAGGGGATTCCTCCTTAGAGGCCTTCACACTCTCAAGGGTTCTTCTCTCACTCTTCCTTAATAAGTCTGTATTGGTTCTACGATAGATAGATAGATAGATAGATAGATAGATAGATAGATAGATAGATAGATAGATAGATAGGTAGGTAGATATAGATACATATATCCAGCAACAACAGCAAAATTGGCCTTATCAAGAAATAAATATGGCTTCAACATTCAAAAGATACAAAGTTCATAGTAACTCTTTGGTGATAACATAGAAGTCCGGAGTTCTCCAAGCATATTAGAGGCATGTTTTAGAGCATCCATCAGTTTGTTTTTGTCCTACAAAATAGCAAGAGAAATAATGAGAATGCTTAGTTTAACTAAACACTTATCTTGGATCTATTTAACTAAAGATCTGTTACAGAGTTTTAAGAGTCTACAGCGCTTATTTTAGACACATAAAAATCAACTTCACAAGTCTCTCCTTGCTGAAGGTATGGGGTAATTCCTCACCAGGGCCCCAAATCTTGCAGGGCTTCCATGACTAAGACTGTATAGAGTAACTTCAAACTTCTCACCCTCCAGAGTCTAGGGAACTAGTTCTAATAGTTCACACCTGACCTATATATAGTCAAGAGAGTGGGCATGCTAAGTTTCTCCCCAAGGTAAGTTCCCTAACATTAGGCTCTTGGCAGTTTCTGTAAGTCTTTCTTTGTGATCTTTGAAGCTTTAAAACCATCATATGCCACCCTACTTCACTCACAGTTATAATTGACATCTGTGAGCTGTCTTATATAGCTTAAAGTACCTGTCCATTTGGTTCAATTCTTTAAAACATTAACACAGAATATAAAGGACCTAAGCAGAGTGTTCCTATCTTTAGATTATAAAAACATAAACAGGGATATGTGTAATTTCTGTTTTCATGTTTTAAGGATCTCAAATATAAACAGAAGTGGCTTCAAATTCTTGATCCTCTTCTGCCTCCAGAGATCAACACCACCACATGTTCTTTAAGTTTAGTTTTTAAGCTAGTTCCTATAATAAAAGTACATATTCAAAAGTTCTCAGGATACTCAGGTGAAAAGACATAATTGAATAATTCAAGCTGAGGCATTCAAATACAGTCATTCATGAAGTATCTACAGAACACTCAGTACATAGACATAGTGCGTCTTCCTCAGGTCTAAGGGGTACGCTGTCTCTCATCTTCATTCTTACCAGGCATCTTTTCATCTGGAACGACTGAACCTTCACAGCCTGGATGGCTTCATCCAAGAGTTTTTCCTGCTCATCCTGGGGTGACTGCTGTGTTGTAGGCTGAAATGAAGATTTTAAAAACACTTTCATTAGTGGCTCATAAGCACTTTCTCCTAGCCAAAAAAAAAAAAAAAAAAAAAAAAAAAAGTTATTTCTGTAATTCTAGTCATAGTCCTTTTCCAAAAATTTTTACATGAGGTTCGTTTCAACTCCACAGCTCAAACTAATTTGTCAACTGAACTGACTCAAAACTTCTGGCCTCAGCCTGGTGTGATGAAGCAGACTTTAATCCCAGCACTTGGAAGGCAGAAGCAAGCACATCTCTGTGAGTTTGAGGCCAGCCTAATCTACATAGTGAGTACCAGGACAGCAAGACCTACACAGTGAGACCTTGTCTCAAAATGACAGACAGACAGACAGGCACGCAGGCAGGCAGGCAGGCAGACAAAAAGTATCTGGCATCAAAAAAAATGTGGCGGTAGTTTATGGCTATGTTCTGTTAATATGCTCTAAACCTAATTGAAGCATAGCTGTATAGACAGCTATTTCTTAAATGAAGCCTAGCATACTCCAAATTTTTTTTTTTTTTTGGTTTTTCGAGACAGGGTTTCTCCGTAGTTCTTTTTGTTTTGTTTTTTTTTTTTTTTTTTGGTTCCTGTCCTGGAACTAGCTCTTGTAGACCAGGCAGGCCTCGAACTCACAGAGATCCGCCTGCCTCTGCCTCCCCAGTGCTGGGATTAAAGGCGTGCACCACCACCACCCAGCCATACTCCAAATTTTTAAGACCTTCTCTTTCCCTCTCAACTACTTTCATCTACATTTTACACAAAGAAAAAAAGTTTATAAGAACACAGCAGCCTCTTCCCTTATAACAAAAAACAAACAACTTGGAAATAAAATAGTTGGAATTGCTAATGACTTACAATAGAAAATAGTAAAGACGGTCTCCTCAAATACCTACTATTTCAAAATCACAGATAAACAGCAAAAAACAAATCTACTCCTCCATACCATCAGCAAAACTGCTTAAAAATGAACTCATTCTCCCTGTCAAGCAGAATTAACTAATATTTCATGTTAAATAACACCATGTTTACATTACCACCACAGCATGCCTAACAATGTAATTATATATAATCATATGTTTGAGATCCAATATACACAATGTATGCTTCATAAATGTTCACTGACTGCACAGATTAACTGATTCTAGACCTTTCAGATCATATATCTGATTTAAACCAGATTAATAGGCAGTAAAAATACACGCTAGGCTATCATTAAGCCGTAAAAAGTCTCTAGTATTGAAACATGCATATTATATCATATAAATAAACATAGGAAACATTACAGCAAATGAAAAAAGTCTGACACAAATGCATGCTATGAGACTTCATTTAAATGAAATATCTTAAACAGATCGACTAATTTAGAGAAGGAAAAGTGAGCAAATCACCTACAGAACTTTCTAATTGAGGTAGTAAAAATATTTTGGAACAAAAGGGAAAGTCAGAAAAATCAGACTTTTTAATTTTATATAAATTTCATTTAAAAATTTTAAAGACTGACTACAGGAAAAGTACCCCTCTACATAATGAATTAGAAAAAGTAGAAAGATTTACACAGAAACATAATAAACATGAAAGTACAATTTCATGTTTCAAGTCTAAGACAATCAAATACTTTATTAAGATTAAACAGCAAAAAAATCCACTTCTGAAATACAACGGTTTATAAAACTTAAAAGCTTTGTTTATAAAACCTAAAAGCTTAGTTTAATTTTGGATTGAATACTGTGTCTTGGTTTAATTTTGGATAATGAAAAATAAACTGAGTAATAAGCAATGTCATGCTCCTCCCTGTACTATTTTTGCCAATAAAACTAGTAAAGTGAGTTTTCTCACAGCTATTTCTTTTCCAAAATAATAACTAAGGGGCTGAAGGGACTGCCCAGTGGTTAAGAGTGACCAGTGCTCCTGCAGAAAATCTCAGTTCAATTCTTCGTTCCTACACAGTAGGAGATTCACAACCAACTGTAACTTCGACTACACAGAATCCAGTGCCTCTGGTCTCCACAGGCACCTGCATACATATGCACATCATTAATATTTATTTTAATTATAAATGAATTTCAAAGAAAGCAAGTGTTTTAACTTTAAAGAAACATTAATCTATATAGGAGAAATATTAGCAAAAAATGTTTTTTCAGAAGTAAAAAGGACAGTAGGATTTAAGGAATCGAACTTAAACTAGACATGGTAGCTCATGCCTATATTCTCAGCATCCTGGAGGTTTGAAGATTACAAGTTCAAAGCCAGTCCCAGCTACAGAGTAAACCCTGCTAAAAAGAAAAAGAAAGACCAAAAACAAAACAAAGCTTTAAAAAATTCCAAATGAATGAAAAATGATTTTTCTTTTGTCAGAGTGTGACGTAGCCTTGAATTCATTTTGTAGCTGAGGATGGCCCTGAATGTCTCATCTTCCTGTCTACTCTGTCCTGATTTGCATAATGCTGTGGCTAGAACCTGAGGGCTTCACATATGCTAGGCAGACACTCACACTCAAACGCAATGGAATTTACTACACATTGGCTAGTACTCTAAGTACTTTGGAAATCAATCTTCATATGGGTGTGTGTGTTTGTATTATGTATGTATACACACAAAAGTGTGTGTGCTTTGCATCTAAAAGCAAAAGAGTTTACAAAAGCTCAAAGTCAACTTAGAAACAGTGATACAGGACTTTTAAGTTTAACATTTTTAATTGTTACACAGAAACCAGAACAGTGTGGAGGATCACAGAGCGCTAGAGTGTTGGGTAGCTGTGAGACACCCAACAAAGATACTGAACTTGGGTCTCCTGCAGGAGTAAATGCTTGTAACTGCTAAGCTACCCTCCAGTGCTAGAACAGTTTTATAGCAGCAAGATCTACCACACAGAGTGCACTGTACAGTGAGCATGGCCTTCCACAGAGTGCACTGTACAGTGAGCATGGCCTTCCACACAGAGTGCACTATACAGTGAACATCGCCTTCCACACAGAGTGCACTGCACAGTGAGCATCGCCTTCCACACAGAGTGCACTGTACAGTGAGCATGGCCTTCCACACAGAGTGCACTGTACAGTGAGCATCGCCTTCCACACAG
>NW_004949113.1:1581772-1595396 GCF_000317375.1 Microtus ochrogaster
GCCTTCCACACAGAGTGCACTGTACAGTGAGCATCGCCTTCCACACAGAGTGCACTGTACAGTGAGCATGACCTTCCACAGAGTGCACTGTACAGTGAGCATGGCCTTCCACACAGAGTGCACTATACAGTGAGCGTCGCCTTCCACACAGAGTGCACTGCAGTGAGCATCACCTTCCACACAGAGTGCACTGCACAGTGAGCACCACTTCCATCTCCAAACATCTTCACCTATCCAAATGGAGACTGCACCTACTGAAACTAGCAACACTCCCAAACACCGCAATGTCCCTCAGACAAGCAATTTTACTACTATATTTATATACATGGAATTATGCAGCATTTTTCCTTTGTGTCTGGCTTATTTCATTTAGAGTTATGTTCAAGGTTCATCTGTATGAAAGTATTTGTCAGCATTTCCCTCCTTTTAAAGACTGTATGTGTGTGTGCATGTATGTGTATATATGTTTATGTTTACATATATACACGTACTGGTTCACTCACCTATAGAAATATGGACTGTTTCCAGCTTTGTGTGTAAATAACCTTTACTATGCAGCTATAAAATGGACTATAAGAGGTCACACATTTTTTGGTATAGACTTGGGAAATAAAACAGCACCCAAAGTTCTCAATGTGTAACTTAGTAATAAAGCCTTCGTAAGCGTTAGTCATTAGCATGTTTCTTTTAAATGAAAGCAATTACCTCTACTGGTTGTAGGGACTATTTGTTGGTCAGTTTTCCCCCTGATATGCTGCAGATGTAATACACAACATAAAGCAACAGTAAGATGAAAGAAAACTAATCCCTTAAAGACACCAAATTTGATCATGTTGATGAGAATAGTAGTTAAAACTGGTTTGGTTAAGGCACAAATACTTCAAAGGATGATGAGTGAACAGAAACTTTAAAACAATTTGGGCCAGGGAGTTTGTGTTGGAGTTTATGTCTAGTAGGCTGAAGGCCTTGGGTTCAATCCCTAGAACTGCAAAAAGGAAAACGCAAACAACAAAAGCACTACACTTATGAATTCCATACATACACAAACTTAACAGCATTCCAAAAGTCTTAGGAGGGAGCACATCAGGAACACTAAACAGCAATATTCTTTTTTCTCCATGCTGAGAATTCCTGCCTGTTCTCCTCAGAATCTGTTCACATTACCTCCCAAAGTCTTCCCCAAGCTCCTGAAACAACTCTATCCCAACATAACCCCAAACTACTGTACTACAGTGTGTTTCAAAAGCATGTCTCCTCCACCAGATGATTTGTGAATTGAACAGGACTCAGGATTTCTAGGTGGAAAGTGCCAATGAGATCAACACCTGTTTCCAGACGCAAAAGTGAGACTCAAAGGCTGAGTTCCTGCTCAGACCCTAAAGACTGCCTATGACAGAACTGATACCTAGGTTTTGTTTTTCAATAAAATTTACAGGAAAAACTGCTCCAGCCTGGCTCACCCAGCACATAAATGGAGTCTGAAGGGTATCCGCAAATGCTTTGTGTAACACTCTACGCCAACTAGGAAGTGTTGAAAAAACAAATTCTAAAGTTAAACTTCACATCGGTCACGTACAAAATCCAGACCGCAAAAGTTCTGAAGAAAAAGAAAAACATCTTGTAAGACAAAATATTATATTAAAGTAGTACACATAAAAAATTTAGCAAATTGTGGGAGCAAATGTTCAGAACTCAGCAAGATGGGACCGAGGACCATGAATACCAGGCTGGTGGGAGCCTAGCAAGATAACCTCTCCAAGCCCCACTTCAACAAAATCAATAACACAAATATTTACTACGGGTGTTTCCTATTAACACATTTAAAGTGAAATAGAGAAATATAGAATTCTGAATACAAAGAACAGATATTGAAAGAATTAAAACGTACATAAGCACACCATCATCCCAAAACATCATCTGTTCAGTGCAGCGCACATCAAACGCTAGTAGGATGCAAGTGACAACCTGCCCTGTGGAATACAGACAGGGTTCGAATTTTGAGGAAGTTCGTGTTCATGAAGCTAGAAGTGCCCACGACGGGCTGCCATCACAGAGAAACGCAAAGGAGGACCACTCTTCCAGCAAGCGCGCTAGAGTCCTCGGTGAACGAAGGAGAAAGGAAAAGTGGTCTCCTTTCTGATGGCTGGGTTCGGGGAAAGCAAGCATGAGCCAGCCCTCCGGGAAACTCACGTGAGCAGGTCCCTAGAATTAGCTGACAGCACCGCAAGATCAGGGGGCTAGGCGGCCAGCGAAGGCCAGGGGACCACTGCGGCCCCACTGGGAGATCTTTCCAGCAGAGAAAAAGCCATGGGGCCCGCGACCACAGGTGAGCACAAAGGTGGAGAGGCACCATCAGGGCGCGTCCCAGCTACCGCGCCAGCCCGAAGCTCCGAGGCTCCTCTCAGCCTCAACTCCACCTTCGGGACCGCAGACCTGGAACTCCGACTCGCGGAAGGCGGCCATTCCATACAAGCTGCAGGCCTCCGCCGACACCCAGAACCCCCAGCCCCAGTCACCCCTTAGAGAGGCCTCCCGGTCTCGGGGCAAAGACCAAACCCAGCGCCACCGCCCACTGCAACCCACCGCAGCCTACTCGCGGCCTTCCGCAGCCCGTGCCCCATCCCGCAGGCCCGGTCCAGCGAAGACGGCCTCGATCGGAACGTCCGGCCCCGACACTGCCCGCGAGGCTCCCCTCCGCCGGGAACAAGCGAAGACGGCGACCGGGGCAACCCACGGGCCCACGGCTTCCCAGCACTCACCATGGCGACTCCGTGGACCCGCAAGCAGCACAGCCTACTCCGCCGGAGCCGCCCGCCGTCAGGTGACGCGGCCTCCCGAGCCCCGCCCTCTCTAGCCCCGCCCTCGGCCGGTAACGGCTTTTCGATTGGCCTACTTCAAGTCTCGCGTGGGTTTGCGGAGGGAGGCAGACGGTAGTGTGTAGTGGACGGGACGGGGCGAGACCGGTCCTGCGACGCCACGGGCTACGGTCAGCGGGAAGCGAAGCTGTGTTTGGGGGAGATCGCAGCAGAAGGAGCAGCCATAGAGCGCTGGGCTCGTTCACCTCGCCGGGACCGGCGCACCCTCGTGTGCACTTGCGCAGAAGCAAGACCAGGATTGGCTTGTGGGACGCTCTCATTTTCTTGTTGCGACCAATCCGGACGCGCCGGGGGCGGGTCTTAGCGCTCGGACAGTCTGCGTTTCGGCGCGCATTTCTTCCTGCGATGGAGTCGGAGCTGGTACGGCGCCTCGCCCCGCGCCTCGGTCTTGCTGAGCCGGGTGTCCTGAGGTGAGTGCGGCCGTTCGTGCTGGGATACGTCCCTGCCCCGCGGCCCTGGATCCTCCCCCCCATGGCGACGCTGGAGGGACTGGCGGTGCGGGAATGACCGCACACGGGTCTGAGCGAGACTCGGGCGGCCCCACCGCGAGAAAAACTTTCAGGCTTGTGGGGTGACTTGAGAGCGCGTTCGTAGCCATCTACTCTGTGGGATGCGCTGCGGTCGGAAAAGGAACCAGTCAGGGTGAACTCTGGTCATATCTCAGGCTCGAGAACCTGTTTTATGGCGGTGAGCCCGTCACGCGCAGACCCTGTTGGATATGACTGTAAATGGCAAGAGTCGGGTAGAATACAGTACAGAGTGAAAAGCTGGAATAAGAAGTAGGGCATACGAACTCAGAAAAGGTTCCGATGGCTTTGAGGCTGGTTTGTTAGATAGTGCCACGCGTGGAAAAATGTGTCACGAGTGGCCCAGAACGCCTCGGTCTTCAGAAGCCCTGTGACTGGGAAGATCGGTGTATGATTTGTCGTTGGAAGTGAAGCTATTGCAGGCAGACGGATAGAGCAGAACCAGGCCACGAATCTCAGCACCCAGTGAGGTGAGGGAAGGGGGAGAAAGGAACACTGAAATAGATGTGAAGATGGGACTGTAATTATTTAAATGGGGGACTGTAAAATGTGGCCCCGAACCCGCCGCAGCAGCAATGTCATCTTGTTAAACGTTCATAGGCCTCATCCCTGGGCTACTGGTCAGAAATGGGATGGGACTCAGAACTGTTTACACTACCCTCCAAAACTGAGAACCACTTCAAGGAAGAGAAAGAATTTGATTTGCTCTAACCTGCCTGCGTTCTCCTCTGTGTACTTCTTCAAGTAATGTTAGAAGAAGAGGGGTTGTTTGGGGAGACTTGAATTCACTATTCTTTAAAAACGCTTGGACACAGCTAGGTCTGGAGTCATTTTGGTTCTATCTGTAGAACTTCCCTCTCCAAAGGATGTGTATGTATTCTAGGCCCCAAATGAACATGCGCAGAAGTTAGATGGGGTATGAGTCCTCCGTGCTGCATTCAGTTCTTTGCCTTAGTATTGGACTGAGTTCTGGAACAATCTTAGTGAACGTACTGCATTTCTACCCAGGAAAGCAGAAGAGTACTTGCGGCTGTCCAAGGTGAAGTGCACGGGTCTGTCTGCACACAGCTCGGAAACCAGCAGTGCTGTCATATGCCTCGACCTTGCCGCTGCCTGCATGGAGTGCCCCTTGGATAGAGTACGTGCCTCCATATGACATGTGAACCATCTGATGGCGCTCAGGCTTCTTTGTTCCATTTTCATCTTCTTGGGGGTGGCTTTTCATGGTGCTGTGATAAATCACCCCAGTAAAAGCTCACGGAGAGGGTTTCTAGCTCTTAACTAAGGGTACAATCTGTCCTGGCACAGAAATCGAAGGACTTGACTAATCTACATGACAGCTATAGCCATGAAGCAGAAATCAGTGAATCATTGTACCTGGTTCACTTTCTCCTTTTTACACAGTCCAGGATCCTGTGGCAGGAAAGTATACCACCCACAGTGAGCATATCTTCCCACGTCAATTAATCGAGTTACATAATCCCCCTAGACATGCCCACAGGTTCTTCTTCTTCCCTGATATTCTGGATCTCAACTGTTGAAAGTTGAACCAGGCCGTCTCAAAATCCTTAATGTTTTAGGGTTTTAGAGTCAGGAAGAGTCATGTGTTGGAACCAAATGTTAGTACTATTTACTAGCTCTGTGAGCTGCCAGTTTCTTCCATAAAGTGAAGATTAAAAAAAAAGTCTTAGCCGGGCGGTGGTGGCGCACGCCTTTAATCCCAGCACTTGGGAGGCAGAGGCAGGCGGATCTCTGTGAGTTCGAGACCAGCCTGGTCTACAGAGCTAGTTCCAGGACAGGCTCCAAAGCCACAGAGAAACCCTGTCTCGAAAAAAAACAAAAAAACAAAAAAACAAACAAAAAAAAGTCTTTCACTGGATAATTGTTGTGGCTCGATTAAAAAAATCTCTTTGTGTAATGTGTCTAACAGTACTTGTGTCGTCATTGATGTGTTCCTTAAAGTTCTGTTCACTTTCTGTCGCTATCCAACGCTTTGATCTCTTTTTACCCTGACCCCAAGCTGTAATAGTGACTTGTAGTTTTGTTTTTGTTTTTGTTTTTGTTTTTGTTTTTTTTTGGTTTTTCGAGACAGGGTTTCTCTGTAGCTTTGGAGCCTGTCCTGGAACTCCCTTTGTAGACCAGGCTGGCCTCGAACTCACAGAGATCCGCCTGCCTCTGCCTCCCAAGTGCTAGGATTACAGGCATGCGCCACTACCGCCCGGCTTGACTTGTAGTTTTGTAAATGCACACTCCTCCCACCCCACCCCCGGATTCTTTTCTGACAAGTTCCTTTTTTGTCTTAATGTGATTCTGCTTTCTCCCCTGACTCCCCCAAATTGAGTTGGTGCCCTACTGTGGTGGGGTCTCCTGCTCTTCCCCCCTTTCTTCCAGACACACACCTTCCTCACTCTTCCCCATATTCCCTTATTTCCCCAGTAATTGCACATTTCCACCAAAGTCACACATGTATGTCTCCCTCTGATATTTTGCACAGCTTAGACAGTATTTAATCATTTTTAAATCATTTGTACGCATGCATGATTATACTCTTCTGTAGTATGAGTTCTTTGAAATAGTAGTCTGCTTGACATGCTTGTGGGTTTCTGAGTTAAATAACATTAGTACATAATACCACTTAACAAATATCTAAGGATAATAATACATTGAACTTAAAATTTGTGTGTTTTTCCTTTCAAAGGCTTATTTAATTAAGCTGTCTGGCTTGAACAAGAAGATGTATCAGAGCTGTCTTAAATCTTTTGAGTGTTTACTGGGATTAAATTCAAATATTGGAATTAGAGACCTAGCTGTACAGTTCGGCTGCACAGAAGCAGTGAACATGGCTTCAAAGATACTTCAAAGGTATGTGTAATTTTTAACATTTATTTATTTTGTGTGAGTAAGTGTTCACCTGCATGTATGTCTGTATACTACATGTGTGCCTGGTGCCCTCAAGTCAGAAGAGGGCACTGGGTCCCGTAGACTGGAGTTGTGGATGAGTGGGAGCCACCATGTGAATGCTGAGAATTGAACCCAGGTGCTCAGCAAGAGCAGCAAGTACTCTTAACCACTGAGCCATCTCTCCAGCTCCTAAAGAAATAGTTTTTAAAAAGTATCTGAGTCAGTTGTTATAGCACAGCAACAAGCAAATGGTAGCAATAGGTCAGGACAATTCAAGTCGGAAGCCAGGTGGAACTACACCTAAGTTTTGTTTCTAAATTGCTTCATTGCATTTTGAGCCCCTTTGAAATAATACTCCCTGACAACTAATTCACAAACATTGTTTCTCCTAGCTATGAGTCTAGTCTTGCGGAAACACAGCGAGCAGATCTCGACTTGTCCAGGCCGCTCTTCACCACTGCTGCGCTACTTTCAGCGTGCAAGTAAGTGGGCTGTGGGCGGGGAGGGGCTGCTGTGGGCATTTGAGACAGAGTTTTGCTGTGGATCCTAGGCTGGCCTTAAACTTATGGAAATCTTCCTGCCTCCTACTCCCAAAATGCTGAGATCTCAAGTGTGTGTGCCTCAACGCCTCGCTCCAGTCTGAGTGTTCTTTTACCATTGGGAAATGTTGCCAGGATGTGAGTTTTTCATTCCGGAAAAATGTTTATAATTCCACTGACCTCAGCTCAGCACACTGTCTACTATAAACCTGTGATGCTGTGGTTTGTGGCCCGGTGTTCAGATTTTTGGTTACTTGGTAATATAGCTGCCAACTTAGAACTAGTGTTTCACAAAGTTTACTTTCCAAGTGGCAACCCTGTATATAAGTAAGCAAGGTAGTCTCATTTCAAACCCTACTTTTCGTAAGTGATAAAAATCTGTCAGTACAGTGGTCATGTTTGATTTCCCAGGCATATTGTTTAAAAAGTATTGCCTATAACTGTTCATCTGCATATAAAACATTTCAGAAATAAATTCTTATGTTTGAATCATCAAAATATTTAGTTATCAGTATACATACTGAATTATTACCATGAAATACTAATAATTTTTTATAACTTTGATGTTATTTCACCTTTTGAGAGAACTTTCTACATAAAAATTATGTAGAAGTCTATTAAAGAATGTCACTATCTAGTCACTAATTTTGACATGTTTGGCTTGATTAGCAGTATACCTAGAAGTGATCATTCACAGCCAATATCCTTTCAATTCAACGAGGATATTTGATTGTACAAGAAAGGAATGTAGTTGATGTTACAAAAAAACTGAAAGAACTCCACTTTTAGAATTATATTAAATTCAGCAAGAAATGGTCAGTTGTCTTGAAGTGTGTGTGTATGTGTATATGTGCTGCTTGTGGAGCCCAAAAGAGGGCACCTGGAGTTACAGGTGACTGTGAGCTACCACGTGGGTGCTGGAATTGAACCCAGGCCTTCTAGTGCTCTTAACTACTGAGCCATCTCTCCAGCCCCAGTTGTTTTGCTCTGTTTTTAATTGCTTGCTCTAGAGGAATATGAGTAGGGTTTTGGGTTTTGGCAGTGGGGCAAAGTGATATGACATTCCTGTATAAATAAATAGAAACATTCTCAAAGCAAGTTGAACACTTAAAGACATTATAAGTCCATTCTGCACATTGGTAACATCTAAGAGGCATGAAGCTCTACAAGAGATGTCTTTATTTGCCCCATTTATTGCAGAACAGATGCACTTTAGTTCTTGGTTCAATCAGAGAGCAAAGGTATGAGCTTCTAGCTAATGATATTTGGGATAGAGGAAAACCTAGACAGCTGGAGAATCTTAGTAAAATGTAGGCAATGGGTAATAAATTTGTAATCTGATTAACTTAACAAGGAAATTGGTGATATTGAAAAAAACAAATTTATAAAATTATTTTTTAGAATCCTGAAGCTAAAAGTGGATAAAACGAAAATGATAACTACATCTGGTGTGAAAAAAGCAATATTTGATCGTCTGTGTAAGCAGTTAGAGAAGACTGGGCAGCAGATTAACAGTGAGTATTCTCAAGTTGAAAATGCTGGTTTATGAATTTGTTAGTGAGGAAATTGACATGTCAGTTCTTCAAATACAATGGTTTAGTACATTAAAAATTATGCTTCTACAAATCTGTGCCTGGAAAATAGAAACATGAGTGTCCAAGCAGCTGTCCCAGCACTCAGGGTGCAGGCGCAGGCAGATGTCTGTGTTTGAGGCCAGCCTGGTCTACATAATGAGTTCCAGGTCAGCCAGCACTGCATAGTGAAACCCTATCACAAAACAAAGAAACTTCAGTGTTAAACACCAGCCTCTGAGTTCCATAATAGGATGGAAGTGATTCTCATGTATAACAAGAGAAACACCCAGAAAAAAAGAGGAGCAAGGTTATCTGCCTTTCCTTCATTTCTCTCACTCCTATTGGTTTTGCATTTCTCTGGTTTAACTAAGGACCTATATAACCAAATAATAAAATTGAATAAAAAAATTAACCTTGAAACCACTTTTTCTGAAAGGAGACTCTGGAGATTTAACGAGTCCAGCACTGAAAAAAAAGAAGATATTGATTGAACCACCAGCAAAAGGTACGGCATGCTAGTTGTCCTGGTACTGAAATTGGTGCTGTGTGATTTCTGCAGTGAGCAATCCTGTGACATTCCTAGTTTACATGATAAGAGCCAGCACTAGAGAAAAGCCTAACCACTAACTATCTCTTGATAAGATCTGTTTTTCAAGCCAGGTGTGGTTGTACACACCTGTCATCCTAGCGCTCTGAAGATAGACACAAGAGGATGGCTATAAATTCAAGGACAGTTGGTCTATATAGTGAATTCCATGCCAGCATGGGTGATACATTAATACCATTTACAGCCTTTTAAGCAAAAATAAAATGGAAGTAAAAGAAGTGTAGGTAAAAATATATCTAATGTGAGCCGGGCGGTGGTGGCGCACGCCTTTAATCCCAGCACTCGGGAGGCAGAGGCAGGCGGATCTCTGTGAGTTCGAGACCAGCCTGGTCTACAGAGCTAGTTCCAGGACAGGCTCCAAAGCCACAGAGAAACCCTGTCTCAAAAAACCAAAAAAAAAAAAAAAAAAAAAAAAAAAAAAAAAAAAAATATATATATATATATATATATATATAATGTGGCCAAAAAATAAAAATTTGCCTAATGTTTAAAAGTACATTCCGCACAAGCATGGTGATACACACCTTTAATCCCAGCACTCACAGGCAGAGGCAGGCAGATCTCTGAGTTCAAGGCCAGCCTGGTCTACAGAGCAAGTTCTAGACCACACGTGTATGAATGTGGGTAGCTAAGCTGCCTGAGTTTATATCCTGCTTTGTGTCTGACAGAATCTTTTGGCAGATAAAATAAAGTTTAAACAGAGACTGACTTGTAAATTGGGCAGCACCAAACCCAAAACTGGTTCAGAGAAGTCCATCTCATAGTTGAACAGTAAGTCTTGATAGACTGAACCTAAAAGGAGAACAGAAAAGATCTGATTGAGTCAGACTACTCATTTCCTTTATTTAAGTGCGTTCTAATGTGAGGAGATCCCTATTTGGATAATAAGAAAAGTAACTTTTGTGATTGGCTACTTTTTTTCCCTAAAAATGTATTTTCAAGTTCAGTTCTAATTACTTACATAGGAACTCTAGTTACAAAGACAATCTGATATTAATGGCCTCCTTTTTAATTGCTTAACAATACCCACTCGCTGTGTACATTTGAAAAGGTAACACAATTCCAACAAACTTCAGTTTCCTAATCTGTAATACCTGATTAATGTTAGCACCTACTGTATACTGTTCATGATGGGATTACTTATATACAAACTGTTCAGTGTCTTAGAACACTTGGCATGTAAAAGAAAAGAAAGAAAAGTGAACGCTGCCATGTTAGATTTCACCTTAGGGTCTCATTCTTTTACCCTAATTGAAGTAAATACTTTTAATTTTTACTTTTATGCCATTTGTAAATATAAGTTTGAAATTACTTTTGATAACTTTGCCTTACAGAACTCGAAGACGTAATAGAAACCCCACATAAACCACCGAAAGATGAAAGTCTGACACAGGATTATGAAGAATGGAAAAGGAAGATTTTGGAAAATGCTGCCAAAGCTCAAACAGCAACAGCAGAGTGATTTCCATTCCACTGCCATCCTGTGCAGAGTGGAAGGCGAAGGGCAGTCTTGTCTAAACTTGTATACCAGGAATGCTGAGGATTGTCTCAATATGGAGGACACATGGAACTAGATCACCCATACCACCTCCGTAGACTCAGGTCTGTCTCCTCCTGTGGGATGGATTGGGACCATTTGCTTCTCTGTTAAGCTTAAGGAAGTCTCTGACTTCACCTAGAATGTACATTTCAAGCCGAAAGGTGGAACAGATATTTTACCTGTTTATTTTATTTCACTAAATCAGTGTTATACAGCCTAAGTTAATAAATGTTTATTTTTTTTAACATTTATTTGCTTTATTTTATGTTTATAAGCATTTTGCCTGCATATATGTTTGTGCACCACATGTGTGCCTGGTGCCAGTTGAGTCCAGAAAAGGATGCCAGGTCTGCTAAGACTAGAGTTACAGACAGTGAGCTGCCATGTTGGTGCTGGGACTCAAACTCCGGTGCTCTTAACCACTGAACCATCTCTCCAGCCCAATAAATGTTATTTTTATATGCATTTCAGTTGCAGTCCTCAGCTTTGAGTAATCTTCATTAAGCCAACAATCTGTATCTACTCAAATGAAGAAAAAGCCCATGTGCACTGAGCCCTACTATTTCTGGAACCCAGACTCAGACTTCCTGGGTTTAAGACCCACTCTGCTTTGCCACTTGAACAAATAGAATTAACTTCTGTTTGATCTATCTATAAACTGGAAACTAAAAGGTACTGCTTTGACTATGGATGTGTCTCAGTTGCTATGGTGACTGCCATGCTCGAAGACCTGGGTTGGATTACCAGTGCGCCATAAAACCAGTCATAGTGCACCCCAGTAATCTCAGCACTTAGGAAGAGAAGGCAGGAGAATCAGAAGTTTAAGGTCACCCTTAGCTACATAGTGAGTTTAAAGCCGGTGTTGTTTACATGAAAACCTGTTTCACTGCTGCCTAGAATAGCGGGGAAGTGTACCAGACCCAATGCATGAGAGCATGTAGTACAACATCTGCTGTGAAGAAATGTCAAATAAACTTAAAATATACAGAGGCCTGACATAATTACATACTAGCACCTTTTGTGCATTACACCATGCACCAAAGATTATTTCTTTGATAGCCATACACTAAAAAAAAAATGTAACCTTAGTAAACCCTTTCACACTGAAAGTTTTATAGATTTTTTTCTTTTGGTCAAAAATATTTTTCATGCAATATATTCTTTTTTTTTTTTTTTTTTTTTTTTTTTTTTTTTTTTTTTTCGAGAAAGGGGTTCTTCTGAGGTTTTGGAGCCTGTCCTGGCACTAGCTCTTGTAGACCAGGCTGGCCTCAAACTCACAGAGATCCGCCTGCCTCTGCCTCCCAAGTGCTGGGATTAAAGGCTCATGCAATATATTCTGATTATGTTTCCGCTCCGTCTCCCAGATATTCCCCACCTTCCCACCCATCCATCTCTATATCATTCTTTCTACAGAAAACAAACAGGCACATAAAAACAGAAAAAGCACAAGAAATGAAGACACATACACAAAGCCCATAAAAACACAAATTCAGAAACCACAATATATAAGCAAAACATCAATAAGATCAAAAAAAAAAGTCCAAACAAAGAAATATGAGACAAAAGAAAATGTATAAAAATAACATGGAGTTCAATTTGTGTTGGCCTTCTACCTTTACGTGTGGTTTATCAACGCAGTGAGACTCCATTGGAGAAAATTAATTTCCTTTGTGGCTGTCAAATTGAAATAGTTTTGCTGTTGTTGTTAGAGATGGGAGCTTATGCCCACCTCCCCCTCTCAACACTAGGACTCCATGTGTCTTAGACTGGTGCAGGCCCTGTGCATGCTGCCACAGTCTCTGCGAGCTCACATGTGCATCAGTGCTGTTGTGTCTAAGACACCATCCATTCCTTGGTGTCATTTGTCTCATCTGACACTAAAATCTCTGCCTCCTTTTCCTCATATCTTCCTGGGCCCTGAGGGAAGGGGTTGGGTGGAGACATCCTGTGTCCAGTTTGAGTCTCTATTAACTCCCACATACTGCAGGAGGAAGCTTCTCTGATGATGGCTGAGTGAGATCCTGATCTGTGGATAGAGCAGAATATTGTTAGCCATTTTATTGCTATGATCCTTTAGCAGAGCAATATAGTATTTGGTTTTTTTCCCTAGGACCATGGTCTATCTGGTCTCAGTGTCTTGGCTACCTGGACAGTGTCAAGCATGGGTTCCACTTCATGAGTGGATCTTAGATCTAGTCAGATAGTGGTTGGTTACTCCCACATCGTGTACCACTATTGCACCAGGCAGGTCACCATTGTAGAATGAGGACTTTGTAGCTGGTTGGTGTTTCCCTTTCTCCTCTGGTAGGGTGCAGAGCACTTTCCAGTACCATGAACACTAGTCAGTAGAAGTGAAGGCACCAGGTTGAGATATAAGTGTTGTCTTCAGCAACGGGGCCTTTCCATCAGTTTGTAGAGAGCAACCAATAGCCTTGCCAATAGCCCAAGTTGTTTAGGGGTTTCCATGGGGCCCCCTTGGCCAATAACTCAATTAGATGTATGAGATTTCTTGGCATGAGGTTTCACTTGTTGGCAAAACATGTCTAGTTGGGGCATCTTCCCATTATTTCGGGACTCCATTTAGATTTCTTTTATATGTGTATATATTTTAAGAAGCTTTTACTGTAGTATGTTTCCATATGACCCCCCCCCAAAGCCCTTAGTATTAGTTGTCCATCCCCATATTTCCTTCCTAACCTCCCTTCACCCTTTCCCTCCCCATTTAATCCTCTCATTCTAATTCCCCCATCTCTCCAGAACTATAAACTCTATTTCCCTTCATTGGGAAATCCTCTCCTCCCTCCTAGTCCCTTACTCTATACCTAACCTCTGTGATTATATGGATTATAGAATGCCAATGAAAGGCTTAAAAGCTAACATCTACATATAAAAGAAAACAGATTTGTCTTTTTTAGTCTGATTATCTCAGGTGAAAACCGCTTGGTATTGGCATAAAAACAGAGAAGTCGACCAATGGAATCGTATAGAAGACCCGAATTTTAACCCACAAACCTATGATCACCTCATTTTCGATAAAGGAGCTAAAAGTATACAATGGAA
>NW_004949113.1:1597366-1605988 GCF_000317375.1 Microtus ochrogaster
GAAACTTGTTTTTTTTTTCCTTTTCTCAATAAAAAAAAATAAAATAATAAAAAAGATATCTCTTTCCTTGTTCTCCCTCTCTATCCTTCATCTCAGCCATCCCATTCTCTCGTGTTTTCCTCTCCCCTCCCCTTCTCCTGTTGGGGGAGGCTGCTTGTTCGTTCTCGGCTGCCCAGACCACGAAAATCATCACACAGAAACTATATTATTTGCAATACTGTTTGGCCAATAGCTTAAGTGTATTTCTGGCTTACTCTTATATCTTAAATTAACCCATTTCTATTATTTTATATTTTGCCACGAGGCTCGTGACCTACTAGCAAGGTTCCAGCACATCTGTCTCTGGAAGTAGCTACATGACTTCTGGTTCTGCCTTCTTTCTCCCAGCATTCAATTTAGTTTTCCCAACTAGCATTACTCTGTTAAGCCACTGGCCAAAAGCAACTTCTTTACTAACCAATGGTAATAAAACATATTCACACGTACAGAGGGGAACCCCACATCATTCTCCCATCCTACTCCCCTTCTGTCCTCCCTGTTCCCACCCCCATGCTCCCAATATTCTCAGGAGATCTTGTAGATTTTCCCTTCAAATAGGGACCCATATATGTCTCTTAGGATTCTTCTTGTTACCTAGCTTCTCTGGGGTCATGAACTATAGGCTGGTTATCCTTTGCTTTACATCTAACATCCACATATAAGTGAGTACATACTATGTCTTTCTGGATCTGTGTCACCTCACTCAGGATGGTTTTTTCTAATTATATTCATTTGTATGCACATTTCAAGATGTCATTGTTTTTTTACCAATGAGTAGTACTCCATTGTGTAAATGTACCACATTTTTCTTATCCATTCTTCAGTTGAGGGGCATTTAGGATGTTTCTGGGTTCTGTCTATTTTGAATAATGCTGCTATAAACACAGATGAGCAAATGTCCTTGTGGTATGAGTGTGTATCCTTTGAGGATATGCCCAAGAGTGGTATTGCTGGGTCTTGAGGCAGATTGATTCCAATTTTCTGAGAAGCTGCCATACAGATTTCCAAAGTGGCTGTACAAGTTTGCACTCCCAAAAGCAATGAAGGAGTGTTCCCCTTATTCTGCATCCTCTCCATCATAAACTGTCAATGCTGTTTTGAGCCCTTTGGGAAGAAAACAGGCTACACCTTTTTTCCCTTAAGAAGACAATCCCCCCCCCCCAAAAAAAGAAGACAATCCCGTGTGTTTAATATTCCTAGCTTTCCTAGTGCTATCTGTGGAAGTAAGGACCTCTGAGCTCCCAGCATCCTCCCCTTCCTAATTTTTGAAAGAAATAATAGTGTCTGTATTAGAGTCAACATTGATTGCCTTTCCTCTACTGCTTCTCTAATTAATATAGGCAAGCATAAGAGAACTGTGCAAACCATTAATTTGACATTCAGTAGAATAAGGGAAATCTGACATATTAAAGCAACGTGTGCCAGGAAATTGTACAACCAAGATTATATTTGAGCATCAAATAATCTACAATAGCTCTATTTTGTAAAACTGTGGTCCTCTGTTTACCATCTCTTCATTACTTTCTGCTAATATTTTTTTTCTTACATTGTCGACATGTCTGGTATAACTACTAACAGTGCCCTGGCAATGGTAGGTAAAAAAGGGGGGCTTGTAAAATTATAAAATAATGTAATTTTCACCCTAAACTCAAGTTTAATTAAAGAGAACTGCATAGCCATCAAGAATACCTACGCAGTATCATTAAAACAGTTAACAGTGTGTAAATCATTATCAAGACTGTGTTTCGTGGGGACAGAGGGATTAGGTCATCTGTAGTCCCAGGAATACCTCAAAGTGCTGAAGCTGACTATGATGACGTGGTTTACTTTCTGGAATAAGATGGTTAAATTGATGCCAAATATTGAAAAGACCTAATAATCTGTGATGTTATTATTCAATTATGAAATAATTTGAAATTTGATTTCAATATTTCTTGTGCTCCCTACTGACTACTATTCACAGTACTGGAAGGTACTCTGCACCCTACCAGAGGAGAAAGGTAAGCACCAGCCCAGCTAACAAACTCGTTGATCTACAGTGATGAGCTGCCTAGATAAATATGTTGGCGCAATGGTGGCACAGCCATTGTAGAAACCACTATCTGATTGGATTTAAGGCCCACTCCATGAGATGGAACCTATGCCTGACACTGCCCATCTGGCCAAGAACCTGAGACTAGACAGACCATGGACCTAGGGGAAAACCAAATACTATTGCTCTGCTAAATTAACATAGCAATAAAATTACTACTAACCATATTCTGCTATATTCATAGATCAGTGTCTCACTCAGCCATCATCAGAGAAGCTTCCTCTTGTAGTAGATGGGGACAAATACAAAGACCCACAACTGGACAATGTACAGACAGACAGACAGACAGACAGACTTTGGAACACCAAGTCCTATATGGGATGTCTCCATCAAACCCCTCCCCTCAAGGGTCTGGGAGTTATGAAGAAAAGGAGGCAGAAAGATCACTAGAGCCAATGGGGATCAGTACATCAAGGAAACAAGGCCTTCTAGATTCAACAGGACTAATGCACATATGAACCCACAGAAATTGTGGCAGCATGCACAGGTCCAAGATGGATAGGGGCTCCATGCTAAGAGAGAAGGAGACTTGAGCTCCCATTCCTAACCAAGAAGCTATCTCCAAATGACAACTGCTTGCAAAGGAAAAAGTCATTTTCTCTAATGGTGTCTCACCGGGTATACAAACTACATTTAAAGGCAGGCCCTATGGCCAGCAGCAAATAGCCAACACAAAATGAAGTCAATGGTATCTTTGGAGTTTTGTTGTTGTTTCATAATGCTTTGTCTGGGCCCTTTTTTTTTTAACCCTATTAGCCTTTTGCTTATTGTAGTATGAGGGAGCTGCGGGCTGTGTCCTGCCACCTGGCTAGCTTAACCCCTGAAATAACCACACAGAAATTGTATTAATTTAAATACTGCCTGGCCCATTATATCCATCCCCTTATTGGCTAACTCTCACATATTAGTTTAACCCATTTCTAATAATCTATATCACCACTTGACTGTGGCTTACCAGCATGAGTCTAACCAGTGTCAGTCTCAGAGAGGAGAGCCATGGTGTCTGCCACACTGCCTTCTTCCTCCCAGCATCCAGTCCTGTCTTCCCCACCTATCTAAGTTCTGCCCTATTAAAAGGCGAAGGCAGTTTCTTTATTTGACCAGTGAAAGCAACACATAGAAGAACCTCCTACAGCTTATACAATATAGTTTCTGAAATTTGTTTTTATGGCCTCTCTCTCTCTCTCTCTCTCTCTCTCTCTCTCTCTCCCCCAGTGTGTTTATGTGTTTGAGCGTGTTTCCTGTGCTCTTTGTTATTTCTATTCTATTTCTCTATGTTTGTTTTATTTGCTTGTTTTTTTCTAAAGAGAGAAAGAAGGTGTGGAGTTGGATGGGTGGGAAGTAGGGAGGATCTAGGATGAGGGAAGGAAACTATGATCAGAATATATTCTTTGAAAAAATCTATTTTCAATTTATAAAAAAGTTTCCTGGTGATCTGACATTCAGCAAAGAAAAAAATTGGATCATGTCTACTAATTTGTTTGGTTTGAGGATTTTGTTTGTTTATTGTCATTATTGTTTTGAAACAGAAACTCTACATAGCTCAGGATGTCCTGGAAGTCTCTCTGTAGACCAGGCTGGCTTTGAACTCACAGAGATCTGCCTGCCTCTGCCTCCTGAGTGCTGAGGCTAAAGGCATGCGCCACCATGCCCGACTTTTTTTTTACCACACTTAGTATCTCTACTACACTATAGAACCATACTGCCTTCCCAGTGACAAATACCCTCTTATCCACAGTGTGTCATCACTTTCTGATGGCACTCATGTTTGTGAGAAATTATTTTCAAGAATGAAGCTCAACAAGAGTAAAATTAAAACCAAAATACAGGGTAAGCAGCACAGCTACAAATATTGATGTGTTCACCTCTCAAATACGATGTCAACATCCCACTAGTCTTGTTATTCTTTTTTTTACATTTATAACAAAAATAAAAATTGATGAAGTTGTATTACTTAGGTGTAGTCACTTACTAATGGTATCACACTTGGAACCTGCTCCACAATTAAAACACTCTCTAAAATTTAGAGTCTAAATAGAGTACCCTATAATTAGGACTATTATGTGAGAAATCTTTTGCTTATCTGTGGAGGCGGATATCCTAAAATTTTACATTGAATTTTTCATATTAGGTTTAATTGGTGTTTGTGTGCTTAATATGTAGTCCAAAATAATCCTTCATTCAATATGATCCATGAGATGCCAAAAAGTGGAGTACCACTACCTAGATCTCAATGTCAGTTATGTTCTGCTTCCTTTGTTGCTATGACTGTGGGCCAAGTCATCTTCTTAACTCCTCTGCTTCAAGGCATCAATGACTGTCGGGGTTGAGCCCCAATGGGCTCATACATTCCAGGGTAGGGGCATGTGGATTAGAAATGTTAGGTAGAAAAAACAGACACAAAAGAAAAGGACAGAGACACAGAATAGTTGGGAGGGCAACCCAGTGAATACTAAATTCATTTCCATTTATTTTCCATATGTTTTATATACCCCAATCCAAAAGAGGGGAAGAAGGCTAAGACTACTTTACCATGATACAATGAATAAACAGAGTAATTACCTCTTCAAAACCCAAAACATCAAGTAACTATATCCTGAGGTAAGTATTCTACTGTTTAGGCAGGACAGACAGCAAACACACCTTTTAGGCCAAGCATCCCATAGGTAGTCACATTCTGGGTCAAACCTCCTGCCCTAACCTTGAAGGAGCAATAATAAGCCTGAATTCTCTGACCTTTAGTCAAAGTGGAATGGATCCACATTCAACTGCTCTGACATATTCCACTTTTTAAATTTATTTAATAAAGCCTGTGCTTCTGCCACAAAACAGATGGCTGTGCCTGGCTTAGGTTGTTTCCTTTCACCTTTCAGACTTACCCAACATCAGTACATACATTCCATCATGCATGTCCTGTCCTAAATTGCCTGGAAGGAACAAGATCTTACCAGTCATTGATTATCAGCCTCTGTTTTGCAGGGTTAAGGGAGAGCTCATAGCTAGAAGTCATGCTCCTCTGAGCCAACATTTCATCGAGAGAGTTTGCAAATAATTAGATAGACAAGTAGATAATGCTTTGTGATATACATGCTCCTATGGCCACAAAACCTCCTAATAAAGGAGTAAATATGGCCTATTTAAATTGGTCTACAATGTCTTTAGCAGTTTTAGTTGCATCAAAATCCAAATTTGTCTTATTAAATGTACCAAATCTAAGGACTTATTGGCATCATGTCAAGTTTTTCTCAAATAAGATCTAACCTTTTTCTAACCAGTAACATCTTCATAGTAAACCAAAGTAGTTGCACACATTAACAGTTCAATACCATGATTCTACTATGAAAATTAACAATAAACACACAATTTGCCAAGTCACAATTCTCATAACTTTGTTCTAAACAAAAAACAAGAAAAAGTTTCTGTGATGGGTGCGCTATGAGTCTTTTTCCTCTTCTACAGTCCAATTGCACTGCTGCTTCTAAACTTTCAAAGGTAAGTTTGAACTGTCCCAGTCTCTGAGTAGCAGCAAAACCTTTTTTGCCACTTCTCCTCATATTCTGAAGAGCAGCTTCAGTCACACGTTATCTCCATAATAATGTTCAATTGCTTTAACAAGTCTTTTTCTCCAAGAGGGGAAATTTCTGAGGCACCTGCTTTCAAGGCTTTCCATTTCTACAGCAGAGGAACACTATACTGGAAAATGAGTTCTGAGTCCCAAGATATAGTGTAGAAAAACTGTCAAACATTCAGTCAGCATTCTTGGGCCTATTTACTCTAAAGTTACTCTATTTACTCTAGACCTCACAAAAGTCTAGAAATCTGTGTGGCAGGTCTATCAGGAAAGCAGGAATCTTAACCATCACCACAATCTCCTTTCCTTCTCAGACTGTAGCATGATAGCATCAGAGGGTCAGGAACACAGATTCAGCAATCTCTCGCTTCAACTCCTCTGGGAAGGTCTCAGCAGCTACTGTGTCATCAGGGTTGGTATTCTTCTGTTCCACAAACTGCACCGAGCTTTCAGGAAGCCATTAAACTTCATTCTCCTCTTGTGAAAAAACATAAATATGTCCTTGACCCCATATTAAAACTGGGTCAGGTCCTTTCCATAAATGCAAGGATCTTTCCATTTTTATTTAGTGAAGGTCACTCTGATGCCATCATGCCAAAATCTGTGTGAAGCAGATTGCTTACAGGCATCCACATCCAAGAAATTTGGGATAAAAAGGGCATGATTTAAGGTGTTATGTGATGACTGGGGTATAATCCCCCTTTTTATCTTTTGAAGGTGTGTTTTCAAAGAGACGTGGGCACACACCACAATTCATTGTCCTTGAGGGTTATAAGGAATGTCTGTTTTATGCTCAAAATTACACTGGGAACAAAAATTGCTGAAATGCTTTGCTTGTATATCAGAACCCATTATCCATCTTTATAATTTTAGGAATTCTCATATATGAAAAAAAAACTTTAAGCAGTGAGTTACTGCATGCTTAGTGGCTTCTCCAGTCTGTGCAGTCTGGCCTTTAAGAAAACTGAATATGTACCAATTGTCACATGAACATATCTTAATTTGCCAAATTCTGCAAAATGAGTAACATCCTTTTTCCGAAAATGATTAGGAAGCAGGCCTCAAGGTTTTACTCCCAGATGAGATACAGGTAAATATATCACATTCCTTAACAAAACAATCTGACAAGCAATTTCTCTTGTTAATCCAAATTGTTTTCTTAAGCTTTTACTATTGTGGTGATACATAGCATATGACTGCTGAGCAAGCTCAAGTTGAGATAAAGTGGTAAATTGGGTAAATTTATCAGCTAAAGCACTACCTTCAGCCAATGGGCCAGGAAGATTTGGATGTGCTCTAATATGACCCACAAAGCATGGCAATTTTCTTTGATGATTGACATCTTGAATTTGCTGGAACACTAATTTAACTTTACTATTACTAGGTCCAATGCAGGGGACAGTTTCTATGGCCAGAAGAGCTTTAAAGATGTAATGACTGTCAGTATATAAACCAAATGCCTTATTTGCAGAAAGCTGGACTACTACAGCAACAGCTCACCGCTCAGCCATTTGAGCTGAGGACAGATCTGTTTGCACTACATATCCTTTACCAACAACAATGTACACTCCTCTTTCATTGGAAGAACCATCTGTAAAATTTACCTTAGCATCCTTTAAGGGATCTTTCATTACAATTTAAGGAAAAATAAAGAAATGTACTTGTGCAAATTGCAGCAATCGATCAGCAGAAAAAGATTACCAATTCGGTCTACAAATTGAGCAAACCCAATTGCTCAAGAATTATTACTTTCAAATAACCCATCGACCTGTTGCTTAGTATAAGGAACATTGATCACATTAGGTCCCCTACCAAAATATGGCCTAGATTCCATCTGGTTTTTCTGTACTAAACAAGCTATGCTATCTTTCTAATCCAAGCTGCAAGGCTTTCATTATCTGACAGGCAACAATTTGCATTTTTACAGACTACTAGGTAGGTGGGGCAGCTCCCTGGGGCTTCATGGTCTCATTAACTCCTCTCAAATCCCACGTCTTTCTACCTTCTCCAGATTTCTTTTTAACCCCCCAAATAGGAGAAGCCTGCATCCTCTCCTCTGCTAAAAACTATTGATCTACCCATACAGGCTTGTTGCAAGCCATGCTGCCTCCAGCCATCCCCTGTTAACTGCAGCAGGAGGAAGAACAGCCCTCCAAACTTTCCTGTCTCCTGCAGCTCCCTGCTCCCCAGCAGTGACTGCCTGTGGAGCAGAGGAGGCTCCAGTTTGCCCATGCCTGTTGGGTCTTGGTGGAATGCAGGTCATGCTCTCTGTGGTTCAAGGGTCCTGCTGGAGACCAACAAGGGTGGTGGGTGACAAACTTAGCTGCATCACAGACACCCAGGTAACTGCCATTGAAAGGACTTTGAGACCAAGGCATCCACAGGCTTGGCTGGCAGGGAGCTTAGTCAGGCAGGGCCACACTGTTTTCACTACTCCCGCTTTCCTTGCCCCAAGCTCTGAGGTACATGGCTGAGCTGCTTTTACGTCTCTGAGCCCAGGAACAGACCTAAAACGGTGGTGATTCCTGGAGGCCTCAGCTCACAGCCATCACTGGGCCATGCATTGCGTGTTCCCATCACTCCCCTGCACACTCAGCAGTGGCAGACAGGGACTATGTAATGGTCTCTCCTGTCCCTTTAAGAGACAACCCTATGCCCACCCCACCCCCACCCCAGTCCTAATTCTAGGAATTCTTGACACTGAGGCAGGAGGATTTCAAGTTGAGGCCAGCTGAGCTACATGATGAGACCCTGTCTCAAAAAACCCTTCCAGCTGGGCGATAGTGGCGCATGCCTTTAATCCCAGCACTCGTGAGGCAGAGGCAGGCGGATCTCTGTGAGTTCGATACCAGCCTGGTCTACAAAGCTAGTTCCAGGACAGGCTCCAAAGCCACAGAGAAACCCTGTCTCGAAAAAAAAG
>NW_004949113.1:1606088-1611558 GCF_000317375.1 Microtus ochrogaster
AAAAAAAAAAAAAAAAAAAAAAAAAAAAAAAAAAAAAACCTTCCAATTAAATAGAAAATAAAGACCAACATCAACCTACATTTCTTTAGTATTATTTGAAATTTTATAACCTATCATATATATCAAGTTTTAAAAGCCTATTCAAAATAATCAGATTTGATCTTCAAGGCCTCAGACTTTCGAGTGTTAGAATTGCAGGTATAACCACTATACCTGGCTGATGTTTTTCTCTTTTCTTTTCTTTTCTTTTCCTTTGATTTTTCAAGACAGGGTTTCACTGTGTCGTCTTAGATGTCCTAGAACTCACTCTGTAGACCAGGCTGGCCTCGAACCCAGATATCTGCCTGCCTCTGCCTCCTTAGTGCTGGGATTAAAGGATGTGCCACCACTATCTGACTAATATTGATTCTTAAAAGAGGAGTTAAAACATCCGAGGGTTCTTCTCAGATATCCTAAGAGCAGAGTGGAGCAGTACGAGATTGATGCTAAATCAGTCATAATTCTAGGAATTCTTGACACTGGAAACCTTTGCACTGGGAGAAAAAAAATGACAAGTCTTTCCTTGCAAAAGAATCTACTGAGTTTTTTTTCAATGATATTCTTTATTCTTTGAACACTCCATACAGTAGTACAATGCATAGTGATTTTATCCATCTACCTGCCTCCAGTTCTCCCTAATATCCTCCCACCCCACCTCCTTCCTAGCTTCATATCCTCTTTTCATTAATTTTTTTTTTTTTTTGCTATTAGGAAACTCCCAAGTCTAACAGTACTGCTCATATGCACATGAGAATGTAGTATCCGCAGGGATATGAACAGCTACTACTAGAGGCTGGAGGAGAAGGATTCTCCCTACCCCAACAGTTATCGATTGTCAACAGCTCCACCAATAGGGGTGAACCTCAAGAGTTCCCTCCCATCCTTTTTTGACTGACTTGATCTTGTAGCTACAGATGCTGTGAGTTGGATGCCTGCGAAAGTTGAATCATGTCTAGGAGACAGCACTTCAGAGCACTCACTCATCCTCCTCCCCAACTCTTAGATTCTTTCTGTCCTCTCTTCTGTGACTTTCCCGGAGTCTTGGATGGTAGGAGGGTAATAAGATGACTCACCGGGAGCTGAGCCTACTTGCTCTGCGCTTTGCCCATTTCCCAGTCTGGGCACTCACTACCACCACTACAGGAAGGAGCTTCTCTGACCAGGTGCAAGCAGCTCAAATCTACCGATTCCTTTTTAAAAATATATTTTATTAATTCTTTGAGGATTTCATACAATATTTTCTGGTCATATTCATTCCCCACTCTTGCCCCTAACCCTTTCCAGATCCATACTTTCTGCATTCCTGAGTTCTTTAATCATGACAAGTCTGGAATTCAAACTTGACTAAAGCCAAGTAGGACTTCCCTGCCCATCCTGAGCACGCCTTCTCTTATTACCAACAGAAAGGGTACTAGGCAGGAAGCAGTGTATTAGACCTGGTGATCTTACAAGGCAGAGAAACATTCCTAGAGCTTAAAAAACCAAACCAAACACTTTTTATCCACAAGGAAGGCAACAGCAACCTTTCTTCCTCCCTAGCTTTCTTCTTTTTCTTTTCTTCTTTTTTCTTCTTTTCTTTCTCTCTCTTTCTTCCACCATTTTTTTGCAAACCAAGAGGAATCAATAATAGCAAAAGGTCAGGCTACATAAAATCTTGGGTAATTTCTTCATATGACCACCTCACATTGTCTCAAGCATTCCTGGGCCCAGTGGAGCAGCAGGGTTGAAGATTAGGGACACGTTGGAAATTTCCTTAACCTGTTGACTGCAGTCACCACATGGAAATGTTTCTTGAAGTAAAGTGGGGGAAGGGGATAAAAGAGAAACAAAGGAATATATTTAGATACACTTAAGAGGAAATGATGAAAAAAATAAGCCTAGGCATGTGGGCTTATTAAAAACTAGTACCCTATGTGTGAACAGGGGGTCTCTGACTCTCGTGCCTTCTCTTGGGCTCTTTTCCTTCTGTTTTCTTTGTCCAATTCCAATGTGTTAGTTTTTGTTTTGTCTTATTGTATCTTATTTTATTATTATCCCTTAGAAGCCAGTTTGTTTTCTAATGAGAAACAGAAAAGGAATGGATCCAGATGGGAGGGGAGGTGGGGAGGGACTGGGAGAAGCAGAGGGAGAGGAAACCGTAATCAGGATATATTATGTGAGGGGGAAAAACTATTTTCAATAAAATGAAAAATAAATAAAACCAGTGCTCCAAAGGGGGACCAAGTTTCCAGAATAATCAACAGTCACATTCTGAGTCATGACTGAGGAGGAAAGTTATTCTGCCCTTTCAAGTGGAAAATAGAGCGTTCTGGAATAAGTATAACTTATAGTCACCAACAGGTCGTCAAATCCAACCTGTGCACTAGAAGCAAATGGCGCAGAGAAGAAAACAGGCTGACCTACACTGCTGGAGTAGGGTAAATGCTTGCTTCACAGGGCTGTGTGCATGTTTATGCTCAAGTCCCGGATCCAAGGAAAGGGGTTTTGCTTTCATTGTCTGTTTCTGAGTTGACGGAGAAATAGGTGGGGGTTTCTTGTTTGTTTGTTTGTTTGATGCTGAGGTTTGAATCAAGAGCCTCACACTTGCCGAGCCCAGCACAAAATCCCGATATTGTTTCTCCCCATGGAAATCTAAGTCAACAGCAAAATTTTGGAAAGCTAGTTCCCTGGAAAACAATTGCTGTTAAGACAGGTTCTGTGTTGATGGGACCAAACAGATCCATGGTGAATAACGTGTAAAATATGGGTTTTCCATCTCTCATCTCCGAAATGTGGCAGGATCAAGCCTCTAGCTACACACAGCTAAGCCAGGATCCTGCCTACTGTCGCCACTGAGAATATGCGCTTAGTTTCATCCTGGTACTTCAAGAATTTAGATAGCTAAGGGCTAACATCATTTTTATACCAGTGATTTCTGATCTGTGGCATGTTTGTTTGTTTGTTGTTTGTTTATTTGTAACCTGAACTTTAGCCCTGGCTATCCTGGAACTTGATATGTAGAGTAGGTTGGCCTTGAACTCAGTGATCTGCCTGCCTCTTTCTCTGCCTCTCAGGTCATTGAGATTAAAGGCATCAACCATCATGCCCAGTCCTGTGTCATCTCGTAATCCAGTTAGCATCTGCGACATGAGAGAGTTTTCCCTTTATAACCATTGCATCAGGAATCCATGTATTAGTTAAAATTTGGCTGTAATTCTTTCAAAGGACAGAAGACAGATGTGGCATTAACTGAAGGAAAAAACAAAATACCTTCCATTTGCTCTGGGCCATATATTTCTGCAGCAATAATTGGGATCTGAGACGAACATTGGATCCTGAGGCTTTGGCAGGCAAATGGTTTAACCAGTCGTGCTTCAGGCACTGTGTGGCGCTCATCCTGCAGCTGTGGAGTCAAACGCAGTAGAAAGTTTGAGTTGTACTAGCCTCTGAGAGTTGTCTAAAAGTCTGTTCCACTGGGTAGGAAGCCTGAGTCGATGGAACAGGTTCATCACTCAGGCAGATTCACGTAAGCACCCGACCTTTCACTCCTCACAATAGCCAGGAAGTTGTCAGTGAATGTTTCCTGACCTCTGGGGAATCTTGCGTCCCAGTGACTCACAATCACCTCCCGTGAAGGGCTGGGGAAGCTAAGGCAGAGCAAAGGAAGACCCAGGAAGACCCGCTTGGATTGCTCTTAGGAGAAGGTGGTGCTTGAACAAAACCATTTCTCGTGGCAGAGTCTAGCGCATCAGTTGGCTCATCTGGACCTACAAGTTTGGGGTTTCCACCTAGAAGGTTTTTACAGTACAAAGAGAGCAGTGAGCTTTCCTAAAGCCTGGGCTCTTGGGCCTTTCTCCTGGGGGTGTACTTTTGTTGTCATTGGTTATTTTCAATTATTTTATGTCTGAGTATCAAAAATTTTAAGTCAACTTGACACAAGCTAGGGTCATCTGAGAAGAGGGAACCTCAATTGAGAAAATGCTTCCATAAGATGTGGCTGAAGAGGAGAGGAGGTGGAAATTTGTCATTAAAAATAAATAAATAATTTTTAAAAAATTAAAAAAAAAGATGTGGCTGAAAAAAGTCTATAGGACATTTTGTTGATTCATGATTGGTGGCAGGAGGACCCAGCCACTGTAGATGGTGCCATTCCTGGGCGGATGGTCCTGGGTTTCATAAGAAAGCAGGCTAAGAAAGCCATGCAGAGCAAGCCAGTAAGCTGCACCCCTCCATGGTCTCTGCCTCAGCTCCTGCCTCCAGATTCCTAGCCTGTGTGAGTTCCTGTCCTCACTGCTTTAGATGGCAAACTATTATATGAAACTGTGAGTGCAATAGACCCTTTCCTCCCCAAATTTGCTTTTGGCCATGCATTTCATCACTGAAATAGTCACCCTAAGACACTGCTGAAATCTAAAGAGACCTTTGTGACCAAAAAGCGAAGCACTCAGACCTGTATTCTGAAGGATGGCACCTTCATATCTTGTTGTGAATATTAGTTTAACTTTGTAAAGATGCATTGCATTTTGTCTACCTTGCCTGCCTAAGGTACCTGATTGGTCTAACAAAAAGCTAAATAGCCAATAGCTAGGCTGGAGGTATGGAAGGGACTTCCGGGCAGAGAGTAAGTAAGAGAAAGAATCTAGGTTCCAGAGAGACGGAGGGAGACAGAGAAAATAAAAAACAAGAGATAGCAGGGAGATGCCAGGGAGCAGCAAGACACAAGGGAAGCAAGAAAGTAGAACATACAGAGTGAAAGAAAGGTAAAAAGCCCTGAGGCAAAACATAGATGAAGAGACACAGGTTAAATTAAGTCAAAGAGCTAGGGAGACAAGCCTAAGCTAAGGTCGAGCATTCATGATTAATACTAAGTCTCCGTTTTATTATTTGGGAGCTGGCAGGTGGGATACAGAAAGAGCTCGGATATAATATCTCAATGTTAACTTATTGTAAGTGATAACTTGAGAATAGAAATAGGACTAACTTGTAATATAGCTCTTTCTAAGATTCTGTCTTGTCTAGTTGTTTCTATAGTAATTCCCTTTGTCTTGCTGCTGCCCCTTTTAATTTCCACACAATTGACAGACTAAGAAATCCCCCAGGATGAAAGGATTCAGCATTCCAGCTCAGCACACAGACCAGAGTCCATTATAATGATCACTGAGTGACCAGAAATTAAAAATACCTCTTCTCTTTGACCAGCAACCGGGAAACAAAGTCCCTGGCGTCCTCTGACAGCCCTTTGAAGGTATCAGCATCAAAATCCCAGCTACAGTTCACAATGAAATTCATGGTCTCTGCATCTGTTTCCCCTAGAAATGGGGACAAACCACTGAGTCTATAGAGGAGAGAAAGGACCATGAGTGGAGTCACACGCTCAGTGTGTCACACGCTCAGTGTGTCACACGCTCAGTGAGTGTGTCACACGCTCAGTGAGTGTGTCACACGCTCAGTG